>NW_026000108.1:10779915-10782574 GCF_001458135.2 Marmota marmota marmota
TTTTTTTTTTTTTTTTTTTTTTTTTTTTTTTTGGTGTTGGGATGGAACCCAGAATCTTGCATATGCAAAAGCAAGTACTCCACCCTTGAAACTTCCCCTTGGATATGAAGGAAAAAACAGATGATCATCTTTTTACTATGTTTAAGACTGAAACAAATACACTAGTTTGGTAAGGCCTTTAAAATTCTTATCATGGATATTATGAGCTAATTTTCTTGGAAAGATAAATTAAGTCTTCCTTGAAGTGACTTATGAGAAAAACCACATCTCCTTCAGATCTTTGCTCAAATTTCTCAAGGGACTTAAATTAATCACTCTTTAAAACTGCCACTTCTTTCCCCTCTTTCAGGCACACTTTCCCTTCTTTATTTTTCTCCATAAAATCTGTCCCCTTCTCATATGGTGTATAACTATCTTTACTTTACTTTGTCCATTTCCCCTTTCCAATTCTAAGCTCAACAAAACCAAGGGTTTTCTCCATTTTGTTCACTATGATATCCCGTTCATCCCTCACAGGCGAGTGTATCCTCCAATCTAACTGATATTAATAGATTTCTTCCTTATGAAGTACCTTCCAACATGCAAAACTATACCAAAGGTAACATCTTCATTTCAAAAAAGTAAACTATTTTAGTTGCTGAAACAACAAGTTCTATACTTACTGTCCTTATTTTCCACATATTTAGTCTTTTACCAGGTCAACTTATTTTTTAAAGTGGGAAGTTTTCATAAATAGAAATTTCCTACAGTTTCACGTTTACCAAAGAAAAGACGACTTCCCGTCTGTTATTCTACTATTTCATCAATATTTTAGTTAATTATCTAAAATAATACTTATGACAGAATTTAGGTCTTCTATACTCCCAAGCAGCATCTCTCTGTACATCTATTGCAGCATCTTTCATTATGTATCACAAATTAAGAATTATACATTCTCAACTCTCTACATGTGAGTTCTTTAAGGGTAGGGAAACACCCTTGTTTACCCTTGAACTTCTCATATGGCTTACTGGATGACTGCACTAGTTTTTATAACATTTTACAACCTACAAAGAAATATCATATGTGGATCTTTTCTTTTTTTTCAGTGCTGGAGACTGAATGCAGTGACTCATGCATGCCTGGCATGCGCTCTACCATTGAGCTACAACCCCAGCCCAGAATTTCCATAGACCTTACTTCTTAATTCTACAATTACTTTATGAGGCAAGTGTTATGACTTTAGAAATGAATAAACAGACTCAACAGTTTCATGGTTCCCCCCTCTGGGCCACAGATGACTCAATAAATGCTGATGAACAGACTTAATGAAATGGCCCTAAGAAATACATTATAAACTATAAAGCACTATAATGACTGTACTTTATTTCCATATGGAAAACAGACATCCTTTTCTGGCTTTTTTATTTGAATATTTTAAAAAATGGGAAACAACACTACACATTTTTTAAAAGAACTCCAAATAGAGTAACATTATTATTATTACTGTAACTTTAAATTTTAAATAATAGACTAAAAGACAAGTTTCTTTAGAAAACACAAAACACATGACTCTTAACACTTAATAATTATCAAATATACTGTTAGTAAACACTATGTAATAATTTTAATTCCAAATATGGCTTACCAGATTCATCTATATCAGCATCTTCATCCCACTCCTGAAAAGCACGACTTTCATCTTTCCTACTTTTCACCCATTCCTCATCAGGCTCAGTATCAAGTTCAGTAGCAGGACCACTATACCAGTCACCTACTCAATGAATAAATAAGAGGAACATAGAAAGATCAGATCATCTATCACCACAAAAAAATTAACCTATTTTTAATAAAAATCTCTACATTAAAAAATGTTTCAAGCTTCAGGCAATGAATCATCTATTATTTTAGAAATATTTAATGGGTGAGTAAGAAAAATAGACTTAAATAAGCATAAGCTTCAATTTCAAACATACTTAAAATAACTATGTCTATATGGGTCCAACTAATTAATTAATTAATAGCTTATATTTTTCCAAATAAATCTTTCTAAAACAATAACAGAACTACAAAAATTTACATAGTCTGGTATACATCTGCTATGTATCTACTCTCTATATAAAAGCTTTTTAATTTTACCTTTAGAAAAATAAGTTTAATGGTAATTATTTTGCTATGAAAAACATTATCAATAGCCTTACATGCAATTTTAAAAATCACTGAAAATAACCTAACCTTTGTCTCCTACCATGGCTTCACACTGGCTCCATTACGATGACAGCTAATAAACGAAAGGAAACGCAACTTTCTACCCTGTAGTAAGCAATCAGTGAGCAATTCAGAAGTAGGTGGGAACACAAATGAAAAGGAAAGACTAAGGTAAAGCAAAACTACAAATTTATAGATCCTGGAGAATATAATGTAACCAAATCATAAAACTGTAAAGTGAGAGACAATGCAGAGTTAATTTACTAAACTCTTATATCTGAATTTAGGGTTTTTCAATCTAGACACCACTGACATTTTAAGCTGGGCAATTCTTTGTTGTGGGGGGTTGATATATGTACTGCAGGGTACTTAGCAGCACTCTGGCCTCTACTAACTAGATGCCAATAAAATATCCAAAGATGGGACAAGCAAAACTGTCCCCAGACATTCAAAATATCCTCTTGGGGGGGGG
>NW_026000108.1:10782598-10800782 GCF_001458135.2 Marmota marmota marmota
GGGGGGGGGACATAAAATACCATAAGTAACAAAAGCCATTTTTTATCAGAACTTTTGTATAAATATATTAAAACCAGAAAGAAGCATATTTAAAGATTTGGGAGCTGGGGATGTGGCTCAAGCAGTAATGCATTCGCCTGGCATGCGCGGGGCGCTGGGTTCGATCCTCAGCACCACATAAAAAAAATAAAAAATAAAATAAAGATGTTGTGTCCACCGAAAACTAAAAAATAAATATTAAAAAAAAAATTCTCTCTCTCACTCTCAAAACAAAAAAAAAAAAGAATTTGGGTAACTTCATGGAAATTAGCAAAGCATTATCACATTTGATAACACTGTTATCAAATCATACCTAATTATATATTTTTCTTAAATATTCTCAATAAAAAAAAGCTGAACAAAAAAGTATTTGATATATCCATATTTGCCTTTATTAACTTTTTGCTCAATGTCATTATCCTACAATAACTAATTAAAAACACATTCCACATAAAAATAATCCTTATGATTCAAATGTATGATATGTTAAGATCATTATACTGTCATGTGTAACTAATAAAACAATAATAATAATAATAATAATCATTTGAATCATGTAAGTCTACCTAATTCTCCAAATAGCTTCACACAAAAAATATTAAGTATCTAACAACACATTATTTTTAAAGTTCTACCAGTTGGTTATGGTAGCCCACGCCTGTAATTCCAGCTACTCAGCAGGCTGAGGCGGGAGGATTGGGAGTTCGAGGCCAGTCTGGGCAACACAGAGAGATCCTCCTCTCAAAAAAAAAAGTGCTACATGTTATTGTAACAAATAAAATTTTAAAATAAGACTCACAATTCAAATCAAACAAACTTTTATGAAAAATACATACTTCCATACTAAGTCACACAGAGAAAACTATAAAAAATTAATGTGAATTTAGAGGTTAGTTCTCACCTAAAACAAATTACTCTAATTTAGTGACAGAAATTTGTATATATATTTAGTTATATCTGTTCCATGAATGCATTATATGCTTATGAAAAGAAATTTTTCTTTTAGTTGTTCATATGTAAAACTGACTTACAATGAAATTAGTTATTAATCTATTGTTTAGAGAACAAAGCATTAACAATTACTAAAAGAAAAAAAAAAAAGAAAGATACGTTAAAGACAAAAACGGATTCAGCCACTACCAAGACAGCCATAGTGGATAATGGTGCCTTATCTTTAAATTATACAGAATAAATTTAGTCTGTTTTTTAAAAATACTCAATCTGGTTACTTAAAGAAGTTCTGAAAATCAAATACATTTAATTTTAAGTTTTTATTCTAAAAACCTCCAAACATAGTCAAATGTAGAAAAATGAATCCCCATATACCCATCACTTATCTTCAACAATTATTGACATTTTGCTCCTGTTTTTTGCATTCCCTCTCCCAATTATTTTTTCCTAATTATTTCAAAGGAAATGGTAAGATATATAATTTACCCATGAATACTTCAGCAACTAATTTTTCTAAAATGCATGGTTACACATCATTTAACTACAAAATCTACTTTTTGGTCAAGCTTTGAGTTTTCCTGCCTAGCCTTGATTATTAATAGCCATGAGGATTCATCTAGAAAAACAAATGGAAATATTTTTTAAACAAACTAAAAGTCCTATTTACCTACCTCTGGCCCAATGAACAGGGTAAAGATGTTTCCAAAGTGATCCCGTTTTTGCCAGTTGAGACCATTTAGTGCTGACTTGACTGCATCGACATAATTCTTGAGGATTAAGATAACTGAAAATTGACAGCATTACCTCAGGAGGAAGATGGGTTATACCCGTGGAGTGCTGTGACACTTCTGCTTCTGAAATAAAAAAGATAAACTTTAGCAGTAAAGGACACAAGAGTAAATGCAGTGAGAAATTACAATCACATTTCTGTAAGTAAAATCCAGTGCCTGAAGTTAAATCCTTCCTGCTTGCATGATGTGAAATGGAAACAACACGTATTAGAGGTAACATGAAGATGTTAAACTTGTTAAGAACCGGTAGGGTTAAACTATCATGGCCCAGATCATACTTCATCAGTGGGAGCTACAAAATGAACACAGAATTGACTTCCTTTTTTTACAAAGGCATCACAGAAAAAACAATACTCACTTTGTAGCATAAGTAGCATCATTTGAAAAAGGAACCAAACAGGTTATACCGCTTTAAATCAACAAGTAGAGTCAGCCAGATTATGAGATCTCCAAGGCATTTTTAATGACACATACAAATCTCATGACATTTTTTTTCATGCATATGACTCCTATTAGTCCTTCCTTGTATTTCCTCTTTGATTTTTGTATTTCATATAAAAGGTCTGTGAAATCTGACTTATTTAACCTATAGGTGCCTTTACCTACTTAAATTATGTGTTAGCCCCGACTACATAATATAACTATTTCTGATCCTGGTACACATTGATAAGGAATCTTTGTTAGCAACAACTGCAGAAAGTAAGTCAATAGTTATACAATTTCCTATAATCTATTATTTCAGTACCAATTTTCTGAAAGAAAAGTGAAAATGGGTGTTACAATAAAGAATATAAGATATGAAAGATTTATCACTAAAGTACTATGAAGAATTTTAATACTTTATCTGATTTGCCTTCATAAAGGAATTTAAATACAGAAATGTTATGATCAAATTACTTTAAACTGCCACCTTAAAATGCAAAATATTTTAAAACTAATGCAGCTATAATTTGCTTTGAAAGAGTGGGAAAATTAAATGTACCAAGTGTGATGCTTTTAAATCCTGTGTTATAATTACAATTAAACTAGACACAACAAGTCTTAGCTTGGTATCTAAGGCACAAGCTGCATTTCAGAATAAAGCTTACAAGTTTTATGGGTTTAATCATAGCTTAACTTATAAAATCATTTTTGTTTCAACATGAGTCTTACCTACTTCTTTAAATAAAATATGAGACTGAGAGCTCAATGAGGCTGCTCACCATTTCAAAAGAATATCATACTGCATATAGCTGGCCTGGGAAAAGATGAAAATTCAAAATTTGAAGTATGGTATGTGAATTGCTTTTGTACCACTGCAGAGTTGAAAAATCATAAGTTAAACCATGGTAAGTCAGGGGCCATGTGCATAAACATACCGACTTTGAAAATTAATGAAAAAACACAAGGAAAGACAAAAGCACCCACTTTAGTCAATGGAGCTCAAAAGTTAGGTGGTCTGTATAGGGTAGTTCTCAACAATTCTGACTGGTCAAAGTATATCTAAATTCATTCAAGAAACCCTATATTGCAAATAGCTATAAGTGTGTGTGTGTGTGTGTGTGTGTATAAAATCACCAACACTAAGTTCTAAAATAGAATTACATTTGTAAATGGAAATAAATGATTTCAACTGACCACAATGCAAGTCTGACTTAAATCATTCCTCAAACAAAATCTACAATTCATCACAAGACGCCTGTGGCCCTGAACTAGTAAACTGTTCTTTATTTAAATATACAAATTTCAAGTTGGACATGATGGCTCATGCCCATAATCCCAGCAACTCAGGAGGCTGAAGCAGAAAGATCAGAAGTTCAAGACCAACCTCGGCAACTAAGCAAGTCCCTAAGCAACTTAGTGAGACCCTGTCTCAAAAAATTAAAAGGGCTGAGAAAAATTAAATAAATAAAAAGGGCTGGGGATGTGGCTCAGTGGTAAAGCCCCTCTAGGTTCGCTTCCCAGTACTAATTAATAAACAAACAAATGAATCTCACCTATGTCTGACTTTTCATCCACAGAATATTTGAAAAACTTCTGTCGCTCTTCAGCTTGATTCCATAGGCTAAGCCCTCTAAGGAGTTCGGCGGTATCCTTCTGAGAGCAATGCTGTGCAATCACTTTCTTTTTAATGTCCTTAAGTTCCTCATAGGTGAAATATTCCATTAACATGGGCTGAAAAACCTAAAACATTCATTCATTAGAAAAAATATTTGGTTTTATTTTACTCTACACCTTTTAAATTATTATTGACTCAAGTGTAGTATTATAGTTTTATATTTTAATCAGATAAAAATTTTAGTTATTATCACTAAGTCAGTTTATCCCAAAACTGAAAAGAATATCCCCTAAAATATCCTTCTATGGTTTTGTCAGCTAGTAAGTCAGACCCTAAATAATTTTAAAACATTAGGACAAGAAGGTTTTCAAACAGGGTCTCTTCCTCAAATGAGAATAATACCCTGAATACTAGAATCATAAAAGTTAGAACACTACTGAGACCTTGAGATAGTCAATAATGTTTCAGGACTTTAAAGATGTTTCCTCTAATCATTATTTTAGTTTTCTTTTTTTTGTTGTTGTTGTTTTGTTTTTTTTCGGTACACTGGTTTTCTTGCCAATTATGCATGGAGATTTATAGATATATTTATAGAATTTATAATATTCAGACACAGAATCAAGGTTTTCTTTTAGTTCCACTTATTAAAATAATAGGTATCACAGGTTAAAAAGCACTGCACTAGTAACTCAGTGATTTCAACACTGACTTCATGTTATAATGACTTGGGGAACCTTGAAAAAAGATCCATGCCATGCCTCCCACCTGATTTAATTGGTCTGGAATGGGCTTAAGATGTAAGTGGGTTTTTATTATTATTTTATTATTATTGCTAATTGATTATAAGGTGAAACCATACTGATAATCACTATAGTAACTGTTTGTAGTTGAAAAAAATAATTTCTTTCTTTGTATATTATATTGACATTCATCCCATATTAGAGAAAGAATAGAATATTTTCTGCTGGTTCAATCAATGATATTGTAATACATGTGTATTAGGCAGAAGATAAATTTAAGACTATCATTTAATTACTAAAGTCTACTACCAAAACAAAAAACTCTAAAAACTCTTTATACTTAGCACAAAGAAAATACTCAAAAAATTCCAGAATTCTCTAAATGTTCTGCAAAAATATTAAGGTGACACAAAAAATCATCAACGCTTAATACAGTGCCATTTGCACATATGAAAACACATTCTGTAAAAGCAATAGCCTTCATGAGGATTTTAAAACAAATGCATTTTTTTCCCTTGGGTTCTAGTTCCCAAAGGAACTAGAAACCTCTCATCAGCTGGAGGCTTCTCTCCATCAACTGGACATATCTTCCTATGTAATATTTTGAAGAAAATATGGTAAAATATTTTTAAAATTTTGTAAATCTAATCTCAATGGAAAAAAATTACACTTACCTCTTCCTCCTCTTTCATGTGAGGAAGGAAATCTCTTGTAAAGGCCTCCAATCGCTCTTTCAGCTGTTTTGCATAATTTAACTGCTCATATTCATTCTGGAAACAAAAATATTGTATTTCAACAAAAATTCTGCTTCATTATTTACATTGCACCTGATCCCAAGAAGTTAATTCAACATAAAACCTCAAAAAAACAAAGAAACAAGCAAAAAAAAAAACAACCACAGATAAACAGCACAGTGGCCTCTGTACTTTTATGATCATCACAGGACCTTAGGCCTAGGAGTATAACTCAATGGAAGAGCACCTATCTAGTATGTACGATGTCCTGGGTTCAAACCCCAGCACCACCAAATAAAAAGATTTGAAATTTTTAGTAATGTAATTGATCTCCTATTTCTCTTTAAAAATATCATTTAAAAGTCTAAAAATAACAAGTATTTGCTTAAAACTTCCACTAATTTGATTCTGAAGTTACATAATTTTCATGTTTGGTTTTCAATGTATCTACAAGTAGTCCACAAGGACATGGTGGACTTCATCATTATAGAATCCCTTTAAAGTAATCTGACATACTCTCCACTAAAAAAATTCAAAATACCTATTATGTTATGCTGACAGAAGCTCATATACATTAGTACCAAAACTTCTAAAGGCAAGAGACTCAGTACATCTTGAAGTGGATCGTTTTAATTTTGGACAACACCAAAAAGTTCTTCCTCTCATGAACTGAGATCCTATCTCCCTGTAACTTATCCACCTATTCTGCATCAGGCCTCTCAAATTACAAAATAATGAAATTTGAAAAATACGAGAATATTTCATCCTTTTTCTTGAGCTAATTCATTCAACTGCTCCCCAATATTTAACTCAATGTCATATTTTCTTGGAATTTTACACATGTTCCTTAAGCTTGTCCACATGGCTTCCATTTCTACTTACTTGCTCTAACTACTAAATTTGTTTTTCTACACCAGATCACTCTTTTACCCATTAATTCTGCCCAGGCCTCACCTTCTTCCTATAAATGCCCACTTAGATTATATAAACAATTCAAATAGAACCCTCTTCTACTACCCTAGAAAGACAGGCTCAATAATCACTTATCTTTATCTTTTCTAGCTCCTTATCACTACATTCTATCAGTCCCATTCCCTACATAAATCTGTTCCCTCTTCTCTATTTCCACTAGACACTACTTTAGATAATACATGAGTATGATATAATATTCAGAAAGTACAAAGGACTATTTAATAGAAAAATAAATCTCTCATTACTATTCAGTACCCTACCCAATCTCCCATCTCCCCAATAAGTAGCTACTAAGTATCGTTTCAGAGACTATCAGAATAAATTTTTTTTTATAGTATTCTTTCTACTTGAGGCTTCTTTCCCTTCAATCCATCCTCTACCCTGCTGCAAAACAGTCTTTCTAGAACAAAATCTAAGTGACGGACACACGGTAGTTTAAACCTATGCTTCATTGAACCAGAAGGGAAATAAACTAAGATCAAATTTTAAATATCCTTCAATACATAAATATAATTAAGATGAAAATTTCTCTATAGTACTATCCTAAACCATACTCAAAAATGCCTTTAATTTCCTGGGCATAGTGTCACATGCCTATAATTACAGCACCTGGAGAGGCTGAGGCTGGGGATCGTAAGTTTGAGGTGAGCCTCAGCAATTTCACAAGGGCCTAGGCAACTTAGTGAGACCCTGTTTCAAAATTTAAAAATAAAAATTAAAAAAAAAAAGAGCTGAGGATATACCTCAAAGGTAAAGCACTAGTGGGTTCAATCCTCAGTGCCTTTAATTTTATATTATACAACCAACATTATCATATTTAACCACCCTGTTTCCTACAATTAGGAAAATCAAATATAATAAATGTTATAGCCGGCAATTTTTGTTGTCTTGATGTTTTTGTTGTTGTTATTTGTGGAATTAGGGAGCAAACTCAAAACCTCCCAAATGCTAGCCAAGCACTATCCTAAACTACATCTCCAGCACTCAATTTTAAAATAAATGAAATTTATAAAGCTGAAGTGTTTATTCATTCTAAGTAACAATTTTCCCTGAGTCACCAGTGCCTGGGTTGATAACTTTCCTTTAAGAATTTAGCAAATGTTAACAGAATATAACAATTTTATAATATTTCACTCAAGAAAACAATTTTAAAACTAAGTAAGGGACATCATTTAAATTTTTTATTAAATAGTAATAAAGTCATAATTGACAGACTCTAATGAAACTTAACCAAGCTCTTCTGAGCCTTCTTCTCAATTAGACCCGACCTTGGACTCTGTCCTTGGCCCTCGTAGTACACCTTCAGTAAAAATCCTGCTTAGTTTATCAAAACTCTTCTACCCTTGGTATCTGACCACCTCAGTATCTGATCAAATTCCTCATCCCTCTACCCTCAGTCTCCTACCACCCTGGCCTGCCTTCAGTAAAAATCCTGTAGAATTGACATAGCAAGAATCCTCCTGATCATTTTTCCTCCACTGACCCCCACCTTGCTTCCTGGCTATTAACTCCAACTTACTCTTGTATTTGCAGTTGAGTCAGATCTCTTCCTTACTGCAAGCCCCCAGTGCAGTTATCCCTACTGAAAAAGCCTTCATAGCCATCTTTAACAAATGATTAAAAAGGCAGACTATAGTTTTCCTTTAACATCATAGCATTTACTACAAATTGCTAACAGGTTTTGCCAATGACATAACAAAAGATGGCATAAATTTTAATAGTTATATACCTATTTTTGCAACTCACCTTAACATTCTTCAGTCCCTTTTCAAAGAGGCTAAGCATCTCAGAGAGTTTATTGTCAGAATGTACATTATAAATGGTCTGGCTGCGTTGTTGAAGCAAACCGATAATGTATTCATTTTCAATCTGTTCATGCATTTTGAACTCCTTGAAAGTAGCATACAAAGACTGCAGAAGAGCACGGAAATCGTTGTTGTTGGAAAAGTTGGTTTTAGAAAGCTAAATAAAAAGTTAAAAAGGACATAATAAATACATACAAATATGTAACAATGTACCAATAAAGAATATTCAAATGTGTTCCCATTTACTTTTCACATAAAGATATTTATCTTGCATTTGGTTATATTAAAGTACAAATAAAGGAAATTCATAAATAAATAAGTTATAATGGTAAGATTAAAAAGTATACTAGGCCAGGAAAATGTTGGCTTGCATTCTTTTTTTTTCCATTTTTTTATGGGTGCATTACAGTTGTATACAACAGTGGGATTCATCATTACAAATTCATACATGCACACAAAATAACAATATAATTTAGCCAATATCATTCCCCAGTGTTTCCCCTTTTCCTCCCTCTCCTCTCCTCTACTGGTCTGATTATCATGAGATACCCCACACACACCACCTTTCTTTTCCTTTTTCCTCTCCAGCTCCCAAATGGTTTGCAATCTTAAGGATTTGATATAAAATAATAATAATGCACACACAAATCACTTAGTTTCTTTAAAAAGGATCTGACTCAATCCCTTCCAAACTTAAAATTCCATTATTTTATAATAAACACAGGCAGATACATTATAGAGATGTGGTAAATATTAAGAGAATTACACTAGGAGAATGTGGTAAATTTTTCAATGTTCTTTATGCTATTAAACTTTTGCAATTTAAAAATCAAAAAACATTTATAACAAAATGTTTTTTTAAATTTTAATATCAAGATGAGACTGATATAAGCAAAAAATAAAATACTGAACTATTAGAACATTACTAGATAATTTTTCTTTTAATGTCAGTTTCTTCTTGGTGTTAAATGGGAACAAAACACCTGTAGATAATTTTGGGGATTTAAAAAAAAAGAGAGAGAGGAAAAAAAAACTGTTTCAAATACTTAACAACTAATTAAGAAATCATCTACTCATTTAATAAATATTACTTTCAAAATTTATGGTATGATAATAGTGTAATGTGGAAACCTAGCTCACCAGAATATGAGTGAAGTAAACCCACTTGAAGGAAAAATACAAATCAATAAAAATATGAAGAAATGCACACATCGTAAGTTTCTTTAATTCTAATATTTAACAAAAAATGTGTATTTAAGATAATTCTAACTTTTTACACTTAGTAGCAAATTAAATTCTAATATTTAAAATATACAAATTATGTTATACAAAATACAGGTATGAAGATGTGAATTTGGTGTCAACATACCTTAAATACAATCAGAGTTATGATAAATTGTGGTATAAAGGTGTATTAAGAATTGTAATGCAAAAATAAATAAAATAAGCGAATTATGAAGAAAATTGCTTCAAGTTAAAATTCAAAGTAACACTCAAACCCTCCATTACCTATATTAAATAATCTACCTTCCACTGTTATCAATTCTATTTCAAAATTTATTTTCAATGTGGAAATCTGCCAGATGTTGTGGCACACTCCTTTAATCCCAGTGAACTGGAAGGTGTAAACAGGAGGATCACAAATTGGAGGCCAGCCCAATTTAGCAAGACCCTGTTTCAAAATACAAAAAAGAAAAACGGGCTGGGATGTAGCTTCGTGGTACAGTGCCATAGGGGAAGCCTGATCAGGTTCAATACAACAGATAGATAAATGAAAGGAGAAATGCTACTGACCAATAATTGCTAAACTTGCTTTCTAAAATCTGACCTAATACTCCTAAAATGCAGCACCAATCTAAGCTGTTTTATTACCTGTTCTTGGCAAGAATTGTGGTCTTAAGACAGAGCATCAAAAAAGACAACTCACAAACTCCCAAAGCAAAATTGTTCCATTATACATAACAGAATTAACTAAGTATATTATATAAAAGGCAGTATGGGCTAGGCATTAAGAGTCACCTGTAGCCAGGTGCGGGTGGCACATGCCTGTAATCCCAGCAGCTCCAGAGACTGAGGGACTATGCAACTCAGTGAGACCCTGTCTCTAAATAAAATATTAAACAGGGCTGGGGAAGTGGCTCAGTGGTCAAGTGCCCATAAATTTAATCCCCAATACCCCACCCCACCAAAAAAGTCACCTCTAATCCCAATAGCTTGGGAGGCTGAGGAAGGAGAATCAAAAGTTCTGCCAGTCTCAGCAACTTAGCAACTTAGTAAGATCCTGCCTCAAAATTAAAAGTCATTTTTAGAGAACCTAGGATCCGATTCCAGTTCTACCATTTATTTAGCTATATAACCCTTGTAAATTACTTTTTCTTGTAATGTCAGTTTCTTCTTGGTGTTAGATGGGAACAAAATACCTGTACTTCAAATGGCTGTGTGATACTTAAGTATGAGTTATCATCATTTTGAAAATTAGACATTCATTTTATAAATTCATGCACTTCTTACTCTATTTAAATATTTATTAAGCAGCTATATGAGCCAACAACAACTGTTCCTGGTACTTGGGATACATGAGTGAACAAAATGAAGATTGCTTAATTTATGGAATTTATAATAATTAACCATAATACATAATAAACAGGGGTTGTCAACTTTTTCTGTCAAGGGGCAAAGAGTAAATATTTTACCTTTTTAGGGCAGATGTTCTGGTACCAACAATTTAACTAGGCTGCTATAGCACAAATATACTCAGATAATATGTAAGCAAATGATTATGGGCTATATTTCCATAAAACTTTGTATTAATGGACAATAAAATTAGAAATTCCATATAATTTTCTTTGGTTTTTCAACTAAGTAACAATTCAAAGGCAACTTTTAGCTGTTGAGCCATAAAAAAACAACATGCAGGGCAAATTTGGTTAAATCCACTATGCAGATTTTAAGAATACTAAGAAATGCCACACAAGATTACAACAAAATGCATTAGTAGATAACTGGTGTAATCACTATTGTGTCATTTTACATAAATGAAAATACCTTCACAAATTTTAATAGTAGAAATATGACATAAATCAAAGCATTAATTGATTTTTAAATGGCAAAAAAAATGCACTCACATGAGTTAAGATAAAATCTTAACTTAATCTTAAAAATTTTGCAAAACTTCTCATTAGACTATTGGAAATTCTCTTGGGACTTGAAATAGAATAAGGTAAAAACCAATTTTTAATGCTACAAACTGAGAAGCAAATGGGCATGTAAAATGACTCATATTAAAGGTTCAATTCAGCATAATGGTTAAAAGAATTAACTCTGGAGCCAGATGGTGAACTGATTCTGCCAGCAAGTCACTAAATATCCTTACACCTCAGTTTCTTCATCTGAAAAATTGGGTTAATTATATTAACTAACTGATAAGGTTCCTGTGGATGACTTCATAATATATTACTATAGTGTTGATGTTATTCATATTTTAATAATATATTATTATGAATTTACAGATATACTATAATTATCAGTTATTAATATACTAGTAGATTCAAAGAGACACAGAGGATAACATCAACTAGCCCTATAGGGCTTTTCTGCTATTATTTCTGTATTTGGTTGAAAATAAAAGTATCATTAGAAGTCCTTTAAAAAATTGGTACCACAATTATGGAAAATAGGATGGAATTTCGCCAAAAAAAAAAAAAAAACCTAAAAATAGAACTACCATATGATCCAGCACTTCTGGGTATATGCCCAAAGAAAATGAAATCAGTATATAAAAGAGATATCTGCACTCCCATGTTCATTAGTGTTTTTCACAATTGTCAAGATACACAAACAGGGGCTAGGACTGTGGCTCAGCGGAAGTGCACTTGCATGGCATGTGTGAGGCACTGGGTTCGATTCTTAGTGCCGCTTATGAATAAATAAAATAAAGGTCTATCAACAACTGTTAAAAAAAAAAAGATACACAACATTAGTGCTTGCCAAAAAATGAACAAATAAAGAAAATGTGGTTACACATAGACATATACACACATACGCGCACATGCACACACATACAGCAATTTAGCCATACCCTGCAGCCTGGATGCTGGGTGGTAGAGTGTTTGCCTAGCATGCACAAGGCCCTGGGTTCAATCCCCAGTATCAAAAAAAGAATGCAGGTTTAAAAAAGGAAACCCTGGCATTTACAAAAGCATGGATGAACCTGGAAGACATTATGCTAAGGGAAATAATCCAGAAACAGAAAAACAAATACTATAGGATTTCATTTATATGTGGAACTTTAAAAAATGGAACTCACAGAAATAGAATGGTGGCTGCCAAGGACCATGGGATGGAGGAAATGATAGAGATGTTGGTCAAAGAGCACAAATTTTCAATTTTAAGGAATAATACTAGGGCTGGGTATATAGCTCAGTTGGTAGTGCTTGCTTCACATGCACAAGGCCAGGGGTTCAATCCCCAGCACCATTAAAAAAAAAAAAAAAGGAATAATACTGTATCTACTATATTATTTACTTGAAATCTGCTGAAAGAGTAAATCTTAAGTATCATCATCCCCCCTACACACACACACACACACACACACAAACTATTTGTGGTTACAGATGTGTTGATAATTTAATTTTGGTAATTATACAATGTATATTCATAACGAATCATCAAGTTGTATACTTTGTCTACAATTTTAATTAATTAATTATGCTTCAATAAAGCTGGAAAAATGATCACCAGATAAAAAGTCACATTCTTGAAGGGAAAAAAGGTTTACACAATAGATGGAAGATATAAGAGTTTCATTTGTGTTAAATCCTCGACACGTTTGTTGATTTGTGAATAAGTAGGACAAGAAGGAAACAATAAAAGAAAATGAAAAGAGTCTTTAAAAATACTACCCACGTCAGTTTTTCTGCACATGAAAAGTGCAAATGTTTTTAACCTGTTACTGAAAATTAGTAGATATAGCAGTTAAAATAATAACCAGAAGACATAATATAACTCTTTAAAAATCTATTCATATAAATTTTTTTCAAATTTCTGTCTCCACGAAGGTATTCATACATATAGACTTGATTGGGGGTTGGAAGGGGACCCTAAATACTAACAATTTCTAGAACATGCTGAGGCCTCTAATAGGCACTATAACACATGTTTTTAAGTATTACTTCTTAAAACAATACTAGAAAGGAAGTATTGTAATCCCCATTTTATAGAATAAAGAACTGAGACTCACAGAAATAATTTATCCCAAATTATACAACTATACAGTAAACAAAACAGAGATCAGGTCTCTAGGACTCTAATACCTATGTTCTTTCCACAAGAGATGATGCTTGTCCCAATCGTAAAGCTATCTTTTCAGATCCAAAGAAGCAAATAGAAGAATATTTACTCTAAAGCAAAAGTTCTCACCACAGGGGTAATTTTGCCCCACAGGATTATGATAAAGAGCAAGGTCTAGAGATAGTTTTGTCTGTCACCACTGGAGAAATGATGCTGACATCTAGTGGATAAATGCCAGAAATGCAGCCAAAACATCCTACAATGCAGAGGACAACCCCCACGCCCACAGTCTGGTCCAGAATGTCAACAGTGCTTCACTTGAGAAATACTGCTCAAGACAAATGTTTTTTCAAACACTGTTTTCAGTGACCTTCAGCATATAATACAGTGCAATCCAGATACACAGATATCACAAACAGTTCAAACAGATTTGGGGACATGATATTTCACTAACTTGTGATGGGACGCATATTTACTTTTCCCCTTGTTTAATGCTGTTTCTGACCCTCAAATCAACTTACAATGTACTAGTAGGTCACAGGACATATTATGAAAAACAATGACTTTCAGTGATACAACCCTTATATATATGAGACAGAACACATACAATTAACAGCAGTAGCAGTTATGTGGTCTCTTCCATATTTTTAAATTTATAACTGTCTCAGGCACTCTACAACTAAAATATAACAACCTTGCTTGAAACCAATTCAAGTGTTGTGTCACTTAAAGCCGGTAAGTTCGAAAATAGGTATGAAAATATATAATGAAAACCAAAACATTACTACCCAAGTACATTTTTACTTTCTGTCTACATGGCCAAACAATGTTTTAATTTATATTTTATGATCAATAAAAACTTTAGTATTAACTGGGGCTGGGGATATAGATCAGTCAGTAAAGTACTTGCCTCACATACACAAAGCCCTGGGTTCAATCCCCAGCACCACCAAAAAAAAAAAAAAGAGAGAGAGAGAGAGAGAGAGAGAAAGAAAAATAACTTTAGTTTTATCTCGTCAAATTTATTCACTGATGGAAAAAATAATAATCCACAGGTTAACTGTTCTGCATAAAATCATAAGAGTAATAAGCAGCAGAACCAGTAACATAATGCAGAAAACACAGGTTTCAGAAGAGGGGGAAAAAACTCTAAGATTAAAATTCAGGCTCTACTAATTACTACCTGAACAGGTTGGATAAGTTATTTTAACCACTAAGACTGTTTCCTCATTTTTAATTGAGGGATAATACTTGTCTTACAGGGTTCTTATGAGGATTAGGAGAAATGACATCAGCATGTAGTAAGAACTCATTAAATTCTCTCTTCCTTCCTCTCCCAGCTCTCAATTCAATATCCTCTCCACTAAACCAACCTTCCCAAAAGTGAATTGTTTTATGGATATGCAGAAAATTAAGAAAAACTGGTCAAAAAGATATTCATACTATTAAAAAAATAATATATTCATTATTCTGAGTTTCCTTAGACCTTTTATCATAAAATATTCTTTTATATACACTACTAAAGTACAGAGCATTTTTAATATACTTACCTGAAAAACTCAGGCATTCCCTAAAGCCTCCACCACTTCCATTTTTATTTTTTTTTCTCTCTTTTTTTTAATATTTATTTTTTAGTTATCGGTGGACACAACATCTTTGTTTGTACGTGGTGCTGAGGATCGAACCCAGGCCGCACGCATGCCAGGCGAGCTGGATACCGCTTGAGCCACATCCCCAGCCCCCCACTTCCATTTTTACAACTGATTTACATATAAGTCTGGGAATCTTGGCACTAACCACATCCTTACAAATTCTACCCATTTTGTTCTCAGAAATCAATTCAAATAGACCATTTCTGATACTTTACCACAGAACTGACTATATAGCCTTCCTTTGTTCCCATGATTCCCAGCTTGGATTTCATCCTAGCACAGTTGTTAATACATATTAAACTGTGAAGTCCTTAAGAATAGTGACCACATCTCAATAAGCAACAAGCTACTACAAGCAAGACTGACAAGTAGAAATTCCATACTCACTGACAGAATTAATGAAGTTTAGAGGATTCAAGAAAAGACAGGAATTGGAGTGAAATGGGGAAAGGATATCAGTCAATGCAAATTTTTACTAAAATCCTTCCAATCTGGATCAGTGAATTAGCATCTCTCAGCAGACTACTTACCAAAAACATCAGTAACTATTATGGTTTCACATGAAGAAAATCAAGCTACAGTCCTAATCCTGACCTGGGTTTCCATCTGGATCTATAACTAACTGCTTTCATAACTCAGCCTATTTAATCTAGGCCTACAAATCCCCAGATATAAAACAAAGTACTCCCTGCCTTTATCTACTCCAAAGCACTGTCAAGATGACAAAGGTGACAAACCTTTCCATAAAGTCTCTATAAAAGAGAAAATTCATGAGCAAAATATTAAATTAGGTACTATAAAGCAATATTTAACATGACCCATAAATTGAGAAGAAATTTTCTAAGTAAATTAGTCTAAGCACAGAAATAACTGATTTGATGTTTGTAAACAAATGATTGCTTCTAAAATATACCATATTTTTAAAAAGCTCAATG
Source organism: Marmota marmota marmota (assembly GCF_001458135.2). NCBI lineage: Eukaryota > Metazoa > Chordata > Mammalia > Rodentia > Sciuridae > Marmota > Marmota marmota. Next base: position 10,798,545 of record NW_026000108.1, read on the forward strand.
CTAAAAAAAAAAAACTGACTTCTTTATGGATACCACATGGACATTCAGAGTCAAAATTTAGAATATAGTGAAATATAATTTATAGCTTTTTAGTTTGACCATAAAAAAAATGTTGTTCTCATTTGGGATAGTTTTATTGCAGGCTATACAGACTTGATATCCTTGATCTACACAAGGATAATGGTAATGGTAAAACTTGCAATGACAAATAAAAAGCAACACACTCTTAATTCTGTAAGACCATTTAACCATCACAAAATACATATTTTCCCACTCTTACTCAGAAAGGACATCCTAGGAGAGATTTCCACTAGTTAACAGAATCAAAAAGAAATGATGATGTCGAATTCCTATGCATTTTTTTTTCTTTTCTAAATTACCTTGGTCACCATGCAGAAAACTGGACTTTTAAATCTTAACAAACACATATAATAATCTTATTAACTGTATGTAATCAATTCAGAATTAGTGATAATTTTTTCACAGTAACGGGGATAAATTCATGAAAATTTTGACTTAATGCTATATAAAATTGAAAATACTTTATTAAACATGTTATGCAAGAGGGAACAAGTAAGAATTATTTGACTCAAATATTGTTTTTTTTAGAAAAGGCAACTTCATTTTCAAAATTTGCTCAAATGTTCTCAATCACCAGGAAAAGACACATAAGAATGATGACTAACATCTTTAAACTGTTAAAATAAGGCTAGGACTAAGGATGTAGTTCAGTGATACAGTGCTTGCCTAGCATTCAGGAGGCTCTCAGAGCCTCAGCACCGCAAAACAAACAAAATTAAGGCTGGTTAGTCTTGTCAGCAAATAAATGAATAGTGATTATTGGAAGGTCACAATTATTTGGAAATTTGAAAAAAAAAAAAAAAAAAGTAAACATCTCCTAGAAAAATGTATACATGCACAAAATTTTCCACCCAATAGCAGGTGACCCCTTAACTATCTCCTTTAATATAAACTGAAGAGAAAACTGTGCAGAGAAAATCATAACTTTTCCCTTTATGATTTCTGAGAAAGTGGAAAACCTCCCCATTTTTCTTTCCTGCAATTAAAGGACACTGTTAGAACAAAACTGAAAAGACAGGAAAGATAGAAACAGACAACTGAAAAATTCACATCTGCTGAAAGACTTCTCCATTCCTCAAGAGTTTCCTAGATAAGTGGTTCTGACCCTGGTCTGCACACTGCACTCAACCTGGAGAGATTTAAATTACACTTATGGTTCCACTCTCAGAGATCTCAATTTCAGTGGTTTGAATATCAGGATTTTCACAGCTTTCTGGGTGATTTTAATAGACAACCAAGTTGTTGATCACTATCCTAGCCAGTCCTAGTGTTTGAACACTTGAATTGGGTATTTTTTTAATTTTCAAAATGAAGGGGGAGGAGGAGAGGATGTTTGTGGGGCAAGAGATGTTTGTGCTGAGATCTGAAACTCAACCTTACCTCTTTCAACTGCTGGTCTTGAGTGTGGCCTAGCAATGAACACTCTGGGCATCCTCCAGCCGCCTTTCTGGGCTAACAACCTCTGTTTGCTTAATTCTACGTAATTTCTGAAAATTCATAAAAGTTGATTTCTATCCTTAAGCAATACGTTTAAGTTCTATTTATTTGGTTCATTTCTACAAGAAATAAGACTGCCCCAAGTTTTAAGGCTATCTATATGACTTTCCCCAACATAAATTGACAAATGTGAGAATTTTAACTTAGTCATTAGCAAAAGGACCAGAGTTACCTCCACAAAAGTGCTTCTCCAGCTTACGCTGGCTGCACCAATTAAGAGTCCGAAAAGGCTCCCACAGTCAAACCAACTTTTCCCGAGCCCCCCCCCCCTTTTTTTTTTGAGCCAACGCAAAGAATTCCAACAGAGAAGAGCTGTCTTGTAACAAATTCTACATGGAGTAAATATCCGGGGCAATAAAAGTTGCGGGGAAAACAAGAACCACAAATGAAGAATGAAGGTCCACTAGCTCCTAAACAGTTTTTTTCTCCCAAATCCAATCCGCGAACAGCCAGGAGGGAAAATGAAGGGGGAGCTGGGAGCCGCTGCCCGCCGAGCCAGGAAGCAAGCCCGAGTTGCACAAGGATGCACGGGTGTCTGCAAAGACGCGGGGAGCCCGAACAGGCCGGGGGCGGGGATCGCGGGCGAGGAAACTGCAGTAAAGGCCTGCCCACGCGGACCCGCAGCCCACCGCGCCGGCCGGCCGGGGTCCCGGGAGTTCG
>NW_026000108.1:10801793-10807889 GCF_001458135.2 Marmota marmota marmota
CTTCCCCACCCGCTTCTTGTCCTCTTCGTGTGTCGCAGGAAGAAACTAAGCCTTCTCCCCGTTGTGTCGCGTCCTAAAAACACTGTATGAAGCGAGGAGGTGACGTTCGGGGGTGCCCGCCGGCCTTGAGGCCCAGGCAGCCCCGCACCACGACTGCAGTGGAGCCCGGAGCACACTGGGCGCCGGAGCGCGACGCCCTTCGGCCTGCGCGCGACTGTGCCCTCCTTGACCAGCCTAGGTTCCCTTGCGCGGCCCTCACCACCTGCCAGGCGCCGGCCTGGGTTTGGTTCCCGCCCAGGGTCGAGCTAACCGGGCTGGGGTCTCCAGGAACGTGTGGCCCACGCGGGGAGCGGCAGGACCCGACGCTGCGGGGAGCCCAGGCTGAGGCCGGCAGGGAGGGTGCGGGAGAGAACCCTGGTGCCATCCCTCCATCTTAAGACCAGGCTTAGCAGGAGAAAGGACTAAATCCGCGTCACTGGCCTGAAGAAGGTCCCTGGGTCTCTTCGCCTGTCCTCGCCCCAGGGGAGACCCATTCTCGCCTCAGCCTGATCAACCCTCCAGGGCTCAAAGAATCGGGAGGAGTTGGACAGGCAGAGAATATGGGGAGGATGTGTTTATTGATTCCTGACTTAATGCCAGGAGGGCCAGAAAGGTGTGTTCACCCTGGCATCTCCATTATCATAGTTTCTTGACAACATGGAGGTCCAACGTTGAGAAAAAGATAGAGTAGAAGGAGGTTAGAAAGAACCTTGCCCTGGAGTGCCCCTGTTTAGTTCTAATCTTACCATGTGCCATTTGTTGACAGGCAAGGTGAGCCAGCAGTGGCTCAAAACACAGATTCTGGAGATAAGTTCCTGGTTTTGCCAAATACTTGTTGTACGACCTTGGACAAGCTACAGGACTTCTCTGTGCCTCAGTTTCGTCTTATGTGAAATGAGGTAATAATACCTAGTTCATAAGTTTTTTAGAAGGATTAAGCAAGTTCATATATTTGAAGTGTTCATAGTAGTACTTGGCACATAATAAGTACTATCCGGAAACTATTAATGTTAGGTAAAACAAGCTGGGCTTGCCTCCCAGCTACTCGGGAGACTGAGTATGAAGGATCATAAGTTCAAAGCCAACCCAGGCAATTTAATGAAACCCTCTCTCAAAAATAAAATAAAAAGTGCTGGGGACATGGCTCAGCAGTAGAAGGTTCCTGGGTTCAATCAATAAGTACCTAAGTACATACCTAAAGTACCTCTGTTTTAGTGCTGTACAAAACTGTCAAAGACATTCTGGTAATTGCCTAGGGTAAGTGAATAATCTGGCTTATGAATCTGGTCTGACAATACCCTCCCAGGCACTGTCTTAGTTGGGACACAGATGGCTTATACCGTCTGTGCTAAGGAAATAGGAAAAATGCTTAATGGAACAGACTGATAGACAAAGTCCTTAACAGAACTCTCTCTCTTTCCTTCCCTCCCTGTTACCCTCTCTCCTTGTTTTTAACCTCTCTCTTTTATTTTCTGCTCTTTTGTTAGGGCTTTGCCTCTATACTTTTTAGTATCCCTCAAAAGACATTTTCTTATTTACCCCCTGTTTCTGTACTTCATTCTGATCTTTCACACTAACTGTCTTGGAATGTTGAATCAAACCTCAGGTGAACCAATTCTGTAGAGAAATGAGCTCCATGAGAGGTGCTCATTGTCTCCTCAGCACTCAAAACAATGTCTATCATATCACTGGTACTCAATAAATATTTGCTGAATAAAGAAAGAAGGAATGAGGGAAATTCATGGAATTCTTATAATCTCCTCATTTTTACTAATTTTGCATATACTTTGTAGTTTTTATTTTCACCTGTTTGTATCTGCATTGTTCACTAGCATGTCCCTAAAAGCAAGCACATTACAAAGGTATTTAACAACAAAAATAACCATCCACACACAGTTTGACTGTAACTCAGATTTCTAACTGTGCAAGTTGGCTGAAGTGTAATAACAGCTACTTTGGACTCTGCCCATTTCAAAAAATTTAAGACGACAAAAGGAAAGAGATAAAGTGATTAAAAAGGGGGCGGGAGCCTGTTGGTCATTTTTCCCTTTAAGAGAAGCTGTTAACATGAACTCCATATGCTGAGTAGTGTAGCAATTAATCACCTGATATACAGAATAAATGATTAATTTATAATGAGCTATAGCTGGAGAGAGAAGACATTGATCAATGTAGTGTCATAATTATAGATTCTCACAACTACAACAAATAGGAAATGTTTTTATGGCCCAGTTGTCAATTGAATCACCTTTCTATATGATTTCTTTAGATATGAAAGCAGACAAATTGTAACAGATAAATCAGCCTTTGGCCACTCAAAGAGACTGCATAGGATAAGGCATGTGAACAGAGCAATGAAAACCCACATGGTAGAGTGCCTGGTAGGATTGATGGGTCTCTGTCTTCCCCACCCTCATTCTTTCTGAAAAACTGCATGCTACAGGGGGAAGAAAATCGGTATTCCCTGGCAACCTAAAAATACAATGACCCAGGCCTCTTCTGTAGAATTTTCCACCTCTAGTTTTAAGGGCTCTGGAAAAGATTACTTGTCATGGAAGGTCTATTCTAAGGCATTTAACTCCTTTCATTTTGTTATGACATAACACTTTCTCCAAAACGGTTAGTTGTGAAAATAAGCAATGAAAGAATGTAATTACAAAACAGTTGGAATTATAATCCTAACCAAATTTGATCATCCCTGTTGGTCAAAATAGCCAATCAAAAACTGCTCTATCAACCAAGTTGATTTAGGGGTAAAGCTTTCAATGTGAATGATGGCAAAATAAAAGAAAAGATAGCGAGTTGAAATGCAATACCAAATGCTACATTTGTTTTCACTGTCCTTTAGTATACTTTATGTGCAAATGAAAGTTAATTGAATATATGTGTGTATATGTTTGCAGTTTCCCCAAATCCTTACTTTGTCTAAATTAAATACTGAACACCCATTACCCCATTGATTTTTACTATATCCTTATAGTATGTAATAGTATAGTATATAGTATATAATATAATCATATATATTACTTTACTAGGGCTGTCATAACAAAATACCACATACTGGCTGGCTTAAGTGAAAATTCATTTTCACACAGTTTTGGAGGCCAGAAGTACAAGATCAAAGTGTCAGCAAGCTTAGCTTCTTCTGAGGCCTCTCTCTGTCACACAGATGGCTACCTTCTCAAAGTGTCTTCACTGAGGCTTTTCTCTACATGTGTGCATGTCTGGTTTATCTAACCTTCTATGACCTACCAGTCAGATTTACTTGCCCTCTCCAACCACCTCATTTTAACTTATCCACTTTTTTTTTTTTTTTTTTTAAAGACAGTATCTCATTAGGTTGCCCAGACTGGCTCAAACTGTATCAACTTCCCCTGGCTGGGATTATAGGTGTGCTCCACCACACCCAGCGCTTACTCACCAAAGTTCTATCTCCAAGATGTAGTCACATTCTGAGGTACTGTGGGTTGGGTCTTAATTAAATTTAAGAATTTGGAGAAAACACAAATAAGCCCAAAACACTATAAAAGAAAAAATTTGTTCCAAAGATATATATAAAATCTTTTTCACAATAACAACAAAGAATTTGGAAGTAAATAAATGTCCATTAATAGAATACTGATACCATAGAAATTATTGCACATCCAATTGATTGAAAAATAGGCCACTATTAAAAAGCATAAGATAGATCTCTAGCTGGGCACACTATTGCACACCTGCCATTGTAGTAATTCAAGAGTATGAGGCAGGAGGATTGCTGGATCAAGGTCCCCTGGGGCAATTTAGCAAAATCCTATCTCAAGATGATTAAAAGGGCTGGGGATATAGCTCAGTGGTAGAACATTTGCCTAGTACATATGAGACCCTGGTTCAATCAATCTCCAATATTGGAAAAAACAAAAAAATAAAACTCAATTTGCTGATGGAATGAAACCAGGAAATATGCTCTCATTTAGGGAAAAAAAATATGTTGTTAGAATAATGTAACAGATTTATAAGCTGAAGTTGTGGGATAGAAAGCAGTTAAATGACTTTTAAAAATATATATGGTTTTGATATTTTAACACATTATCAAAATGTAACAATGCCTGCCTTTAATTGATAGAACTATGTCTGATTTGGAAAAGAGCTATATTTTCCAAAAAAAACTAACAAAAATTTTCCCAAAATTATGTAGCTGAAAAACAAAATAGGGGTGTGTGTGTGTGTGTGTGTGTGTGTGTGTGTGTGTTTAAGTTTTCATTTAACATCAATCACTATTAATCTGTAATGCCAGACCGCCAGTCTCTGGAAGTCCCATTCTCCCTCAAACATGTCCAGATGCTTCCTTATATTTGTACATGGAGATGTTTGTCCCAATCTCCTGCCACATATGGCAATCCTTCTGATACTTCTGATATAGTAGTCTCCCAGCTTGTCACCATGAAGCCATTCCAATGAGTTCTACCTGAGTTCTATTCCCTAAACCACCATCAAGCCCCTGTAATACTTCTACCATGACAGGCACAGGACACCATTTTCCTAGGTCTCTCAAGCAAGCCAGAGTTGTCAGCGGCAGTTTTTATCATTGACATAGTTGTTAAAAGTTGGGGCCATGCCCAACTTTGGGCATTTTCCTGTTCACCTGCTCTTTGCACCCTGTGAGTCCTTGTATCCATTTTCAGAACTTTAGAAAAGTGTCCCTCAAAGGCCCATGTATTGAAGGGTTGGTCCCCAGGCTATGGAGCTATTGGGAAGTAAAGGAACCTTTAAGAGGCGGGGCCAGGTGGGAGCTCTTCAGGTCAAAGGGAGTGTGCCCTTGAAGGGAATAGCAGGACCCCAGACCCATCCCAGCCATAAAGTGAGCAGTTTTGCCACTTGTTGCCATGGATTTGCAGCCTAATCACAGGACCAGAAGATTCAGGGCCTTGAGGGAGTGATATCTCCAAAAGTGTGAACCAGAAGAAATCTTTTCCCTTTATAATTTGATTATAAAGGTTTTGTTACAGTAATGGAAAACTGACTAAAGCAAAATGTCTATAGAGCACATGGTTCCTATTCTTGACCTAAAGTATAGGATAACACATTGGAATGCAGACATTGCATTACTGTGCCTTTTTTTGGGGGGGGGGGCACCCAGGGATTGAACCCAGAGGTGTTTTACCACTGAGCCACATCCCCAACCTTTTTTATATTCTGTTTAGCGACAGGGTCTGGATGAGTTGCTTTGAGACTCACTAAATTGCTAAGGCTGGCTTTGAACTCGCAATCCTTCTGCGTCAGCCTCCTGAGCAGCTGGGACTACAGGTGTGTACTACTGCACCTGGCCTGTGCTCTTTCTTCAAGGTGTGGAGCTTTCTTCCCTACTGGTGGCTCACTGACATATTGTACAAAAGAAAAAGAAATAGTTGGACATAAACAAAGGCATAAGTTAATGAAAGAGTTGAGAAGAGGAAGGGGTGTAAAGGAAAAGGGGACAGTTGGGTGCCGCAGTCTGGCTGGGCACAAAATCACAAGCCACCACACACCTTGTAGATTCAAACAGCAACTCTTTATTCTTGAACTGTCACTGGCACTTTACAAACACGTTCTGGGCAAATCCACGTTCTGGGCAAAATCCACACACTCCACCGGGCTCTGAATCCCAAATACTCTCTGAATCCCCCGAGAACTCAACAGGAACTCAAGGAGCTGGCGTGCCTGAGGCAGCAGGATACGCCCTATTCCCAGCAGGGTACACCTTAAACCTGGAACGACCCTAAACCCAAGGAGTGGGATACTCCCTAATCCCAGCAGGATGCACCATAAACCTGGATCCGCCCTGGTCCTTGAGCAAGGTCACCTTACATGCAATGTCACTGCAAATGACCTGGGTCATGCCATGCGTCATACCTACTTGGCAATGGTTCTCAGCATCTCCCCCCTTCTGATTAATTAAACGACAAGCAATGTGGCTTAAGGACCGTGCCTGGTAGGTTGTCTAATTCAACATATGGTTCTTACCCGTCATGGGAAAAACTGACCTCTAGGCGTCAGCCTCCTGTCTTAGGTTGATACCACTCCAATTGGATCATACCC
>NW_026000108.1:10810700-10914051 GCF_001458135.2 Marmota marmota marmota
AGCCAACCATTTTTCCCAGTTTGCCTGAGAAATTTCTAGGGATAGGCAGCTTGAAACAAAAACAAAATAAATCAAAACAAGAACACATTGTTTTTTGAAATGGTCACCCATTCTCTCGCCTTCCCTCAGAAGTGAGCAATTTCACTTACCTCCAAGTTTCAGATGTTCCCCGTACGGGCCACCAAATGCCACAGTCTGGCTGGGCACAAAATCAGGAGCCACCACACACCTTGTAGATTCAAACAGCAACTCTTTATTCTTGAACTGTCACCGGCACTTTACGATGCTGAGAGCCATTGCCAAGTAGGTATGACGCATGGCATGACCCAGGTCATTTGCAGTGACATTGCATGTAAGGTGACCTTGCTCAAGGACCAGGGCGGATCCAGGTTTAGGGTGTATCCTGCTGGGATTAGGGAGTATCCCACTCCTTGGGTTTAGGGTCGTTCCAGGTTTAAGGTGTACCCTGCTGGGAATAGGGCGTATCCTGCTGCCTCAGGCGCGCCTGCTCCTTGAGTTCCCGTTGAGTTCTCGCGGGATTCAGAGAGTATTTGGGATTCAGAGCCCGGTGGAGTGTGTGGTTTTGCCCAGAACGTGGATTTGCCCAGAACGTGTGTGTAAAGTGCTTGTGACAGTTCAAGAATAAAGAGTTGCTGTTTGAATCTACAAGGTGTGTGGTGGCTCGTGATTTTGTGCCCAGCCAGACTGCGGCAGTTGGGCAGAAATAAAAAGATGAGGGAAGCAGAATGATAGAAAGGGCAAAGGAAAGAATGTGAAAATAAAACAATAATTAAAATGCATTGAAGTTACCAGCTACCAGGCACTGTAAATGTTTTCCATGAATTCATGTGTAATCCTCATAATATGTGGAATATTCTATTTTTCCCACTTAACCAAAAAATAGAGCCATTGTTTAAAGAGAGCCTTTGTTTTATTTAAGGTCAGAGAGGTAGTGAGTGAAAAATCCAAGATTTAAATAAATGCTTTTTAAATCTTGCAATGTGTACCCGATCTTACACTGAAAAGACAATTCTGTTAATTAGTTCATACAACAAATTACATGTCTAATAAGTACTATTAACTTCTGAGCTAGAGCCAAGGGTGACTATTGTGGGATCCTGTTCTGTCTTAGTGGAGTAACAAACAAGTAAACAGAGAATAATACAATTATAATCAGACCAAGTAGAGGTCCCAAGGACCCACACAGAATGGTCTCTCACTCTGCTTTCTACATAGCTAGAGAGGACTTTCTGGTTGAAGTGACCCTTGAACTCAGCATTGACAGATTCATCCACCTGAGACCATAGGGACTTATTTTTATTCACTTAGCATTAATTGGAAAGCAGAATAAAACACTGAATAAATCTAAATTACTAGTCTTGAAAGTCTCACAACTTTTAAGGAAATTCAACATTTTATTACCCATCCCATTCTGAATTAGCTGAAGTTATCTGTCAAATATTCTTCATTAATTTCATTCCCTCCTGTAATGACATTAAGTACATCATATTTTTAAAAGTATTTTTAGTTATAGATGAACATAATTCCTTTATTTTATTAATTTATACGTGGTGCTGAGGATCAAACCCAGTGCCTCACACATGCTAGGCAAGCGCTCTACCACTGAGCTACAACCGCAGCCTAAACTATATCATATTTTAACAACAACAAAAATCAGAACAATGACATGAATAACAGAATAATCTAAATGTCTTATTTCTTGGCAATTTTACATACTTGACACTACATGGTTATGTTCTTATCTACCTTTATCTATGTCCCCAGAACAAGTAGTAGGCATACATAATTGGAATAAAATATTTCTTGCTGCAAGAATAAATGAAGAAAAAAATAATTGAGAATTTGAAAGGCCTTTGTAGACAAGCCTTCACTTTTTTCAGTAATATACATAAATCTTTCTAAGAAAAATGAAACCAAACAAGCTACACTTAAAGTCCTCTTCCTTCAACAATATTTCCTCCCTTTAAGGGTTTCTCACCTTGACCCCTAGGATGGGAATTCATTCCTATCCTGGGTACTAGGTGAGGCTTAGCAGGGGCCACCTCTTGACCCAGATTTTCAATTCCTTCTCCCAGAAGAATGTAAACCACACCATAAACTATGGTAGAATAACCTTAGATAATTTAAAATGATCTTAGTGGGCTGGGGCTGGGGCTGGGGCTCAGTGGTAGTGTACCTGGCATATGTGGGCACTGGGTTCGATCCTTGACACCACATAAAATTAATTAATTAATTAAATAAAATAAGTATTGTATCCATACTAAAAATATTTTTAAATTATCTTAGAAGTATTTTAAATAATTTGAAAAACATACTTTGCTTCATTACAAATATGGAGATATAATATATACAGTGGTCCATAAAGTTTCTTTGCAAACACTTCAGACGAAAGACTTTATTTTCCTAAACATGCTTATAATGTCACCTATCTTGTTCTCAATAAATATTGCCAAGTCAACACCAACTGCTTGACTTCCAATCAAAGGCTCCATTATGGCTGGCTCACAGAGTGTATAGCCGGAGGGAAAGGTGGCTGCCTCAGGAACAGCTCAACACAGCATTTGTAATGTACAAGTAAAGATAAGTATAACAGGTTTCTGGGATGAAAAAGGACGATAAGCTTCCTGTAAATCATCAGGTTTACAGTCATCATAATGATGAAATCTGGCAGGATATTGCTTAATCCCTCTCCAAAGAGAGGGGGGAAAGTGTTTAGGGAAATGTCAGTTCTGTTTCCTTCCTCCCTAGCCTTGTTTTGTTGAAAACAACAACAAAGAAGACAAAAACCTAAAATGATTACCCAAAAAAAAAAAAAAAAAACCCATCAAAAAAATGACGACAATGTTCCTAGTTACATAAAGCAGACTTCTGAAAATTTTAAAAAGCTGAGAGCTAATAGGAAAAAAGGCAGAAATTTCTATTCACTGACTGCTAACTTCTTTTGGAACAGCTTGGTTAATACATAAATCAATCTGAGTCCTAATCCCACTTCTGCAACTATCTGTCTACTCAAAGGACCCTCAAAAAATCAATGCCCATTCTGTTTCCTCAACTTCAGACTTGACCTGGGATGCTACTGTGTGATAATGAATGCTAAATAATTAATAAAATAATAATTAATCTACAACACATGGAAAGAGGACTCTGCAGGACAAATGTTTATCTGTTCTAGGAAATCAATCACAAATTACCCAGGTAAGTGAATCAAGAGTGAGGTGACTTTCAACTAATCATCATTTCCTTTGTATGACCAGCTTAACTATGATCAGTTCCATTCACTCTTCCTAAAATGTCTCTACCAAGGTGATTTTTTTGGACTACTATAGGTCTTCTCCCTAGTGTGCAAGTCTTTGACATTTGTAATTGGATCTTTTTTTTTTTTTTTCAGTACTTGGGATTGAACCCAGGAGTGCTTTACCACTGAGCTATTTCCCTAACCCATTTTATTTTATTATTTTATTTTGAGACAGGGTCTTGCTAAGTTACCTGAAACTTGTGATCCTCCTGCCTCAGCCTCCTGAGTAGCTGAGATTACAGGTGTTCACTTTTAGCCCGGTTGAATATTTTTTTCTTTTCATGCTGAGGATAGAACACAATGCCTCAAACACGCTAAGCATGCTCTCTATTTTTGAACCACACCCCAGCTCTTAGATTGTTTACCAGTAGCAAGGCAGTAAAGCAAAAATGAATAAGAGTATGGACGCAAGTTCCTCATGTGTGAAGGGAATAGTAAGTCTAGTAAGTGCCACAGTCTGGCTGGGCACAAATGCCGCAGTCTGGCTGGGCACACAATCACGAGCCACCACACAGCTTGTAGATTCAAACAGCAACTCTTTATTCCCGAACTCACACCAGCAGTCTCTGCCCAAATCCACCTCCACTGGGCTTCTATCTCCAAAATATACTGTCTGAACTCAAGGGGAACTCAGGCAGCAGGATACGCCCTATTCCCAGCAGGAATAATCTTAAACCTTAAACCTGGAACCTAAACCGGGAATGCCCTAATCCGCCTTGGTCCTTGAGCAAGGTCACCTACATTCAATGTCACTGCAACATGGGGTACGCTGGCAAGGAAATTGTCATACCTACTTGGCTAATGGCTCCCAGCAAGTAAGTCCCTACCTCTAAGGTTATCCTGAGAATGAAATGGAATAGGCCCAGAGCTTGACATAGCAAATAGCTAAATATTAGCTATTACTTTTACCTGTAATATAAGGCAATTGGACAAGACATTCTCTTTAGACTCTGCAGTTCTCAATTCTAGAAACCCTAGGAATAGCATCTTGAAAGCTGTTTCTTAATTCTATAATTAATTAATTTTAACTGCAGAAGGGTATTAGAGTTAGATTTCTTTTTTTAAGTCTAATAACTATTTTATTCAAATATTGAGGACAACAATACTCATGCCCAGTAGTCCAAATATCTCTAGGTTAAACATTCTAAATTTCTTCTTCATTTTTTTTATAACAGAAGAATGCATTACAATTTTTATCACATATATAGAGCACAACTTTTCATATCTCTGGTTGTATACATCGTATATTCACACCAATTCATGTCTTCATACAGGTACTTTGGATAATAATGATCATTACATTCAACCATCATTAATTACCCCATGCCCCTTCCCTTCCCCTCCCACCCCTCTGCCCTATCTAGAGTTCGTCTATTCCTCCCATGCTCCCCCTCCCTATCCCACTATTAATCAGCCTCCTATATCAAAGAAAACATTCGGCATTTGTTTTTTGGGGGGATTGGCTAACTTCACTTAGCTTTATCTTCTCTAACTCCATCTATTTATCTGCAAATGCCATGATTTTATTCTCTTTTATTGCTGAGTAATATTCCACTGTGTATATATGCCACATTTTTTTTATCCATCTATTGGAGGGCATCTAGGCTGGTTTCACTGTTTAGCTATTGTGAATTGTGCTGCTATAAACATTGATGTGGCTGTGTCCCTCTAGTATGCTGTTTTTAACTCCTTTGGGTATAGATCGAGGAGAGGCATAGCTGGGTCAAATGGTGGTTCCATTCCCAATTTTCTAAGAAACCTTGATACTGTTTTCTACCTTGTCTGCACCAATTTGCAGTCCCACCAGCAGTGTATGAGTGTACCTTTTTCCCCACATCCTCACCTTAGAATTAGATTTCATTGTAAGTGACAGAATACAAAATACAAATAAACAAGATAGGGTTTTCTTTCCTTTTTCTCATGTATTAGTTTTCTACTGTTACACGACAAATTGCCCCAAAACTTAGTGGTTTAAGACAGCAACACTTATTATCTAAGGATCAGGAAATTTAGAGCTGCTTCAGTTGGCTGGGTGTGCTAGCTCAGATTCTCTCATGAGCCAGGTGTTGTGGAGCATGCCTGTAATCCCAGATGTTCAAGAGGCTGAGGCAGGAGGGTTGCAGTTTCCAAGCCAGCCTCAGCACTTTATTGAGGCTGTAAGAAATCTAGTGAGACCCTGTCTCAAAATAAAAAAGCCTGGGGATGTGGTTCAGTGGTAGAGCACCCCTGGATTAAATCGCTGGTACCAAAAAAGTTGCTGTCAAGTTGGCAGCCAGGACTGCAGCCATCTGAAGACCTGACTGGGATGAAAGGCTCTGCCTTCAGCTCAAGTGGCTGTGGAGAAGCCTTGGACCCCCATAGACTGTTAGATGAAGGACCTCAGGACATCACCACATGGAACTCTCGATAGGGCTACTCAGAGTATGTCAGCTTGCTTTCCCCAAGTTTGAGTGCCAAGAAAGAGAACAAGTGAGCATGAACACCCAAGATTAGCCAGGATTTTATGATGTAATCTCAAAAGACACCACTTCCGCCAGACACTATGGGTCATACAGCCCAACACCAGTATAGTGTGGGAGTCTACAAAAGGATATGTATCTCAGACATCAGGATTATTTGGGGCCCTCTTGGAGGCTGGCTACCACACTTACGTGAAGACCAGCGTAAGTAGTCCAGGCCTGGTTCGGCAGCTCTACTTCATTTTGTCATTTTAGGGGAACAAGCTCCTTCCAGCTCATTGATTTGCCAAGTCTAGGGTGTAGTCTTTGTTTTTAAGTGCAGACAGTGGCATTTGCACTGCAGGTAGAAAAATGGGACAAAGAAACAGTCTAAGAGTTCCTACATATTAGTTTTCTCCAGAGAGTCTCTTAAAGACATTCCCATTTATTTCCCATGGGCTAAAACTTACACCACATAGATTACCTTGTTGCAAAGAAGGTGAGAAGAGTAACTACATATTCTTTTTGGCTATCTATCAAGCCAAATACCAGGGTTCTACTACTATAGGAAAAGAGAATAACAGATGAGAGCAAACAGAGATTTCTGCCAAAGGACACATTTGAACAAATAATATAACATTGCTCTCCTTTCTTAGTCTCTATTGCATTTTGACAAACCCTCAACCTTCTCACTTTTTTTAAAAAAGTATTTGTTCTCCAAATCGAACCCAGTGCCAATAAATAAAGGTCCATCAATAACTAATAAAAATATTTTTTAAAAAGTATTTGTTCTGTGTGTGTGTGTGTGTGTGTGTGTGTGTACTGGGGGTTGAACCAGGGCCTCACACATGCTACCACTCAGCCCCACCCCCAGCCCTTAACCTTCTTTTAATGACCTACAGAATCTAGCTCTTTCCTTCTGGGAAATGAAATGTGCCAGTGAAATATTTAGTGAGGTTCCTCAACTGAAAATGAACATAATCATAGTACTTATCTCCAGATTATTATGAAATAAAAAATTGAAACTACACTTTGAAATAGTTAACATACAACAGGCCATGTTCTAAATTAAGATTCATTATTTCATAATGAAGATATTTTTATATCTTTGCCATATGAAGTTCTATTATTACCCCTTATTGCATATGCAATAAACCAAGGAACTGGCCTAAGTCATATGACTAGCAAACATTAAATACAATGTTGTATTGCTCCTACTCTTTACAAGTGCTAGTGTATATTCTATTGCCATCTTAATTAAAATGTTAAAACAATTCCAAAAAATAAACTGAAATAATTAACTTGAAATGCAAAGCTAATCTGATGAATTAGATACACATATAACAGTGATTCCCACTATTTAGACCTATTATGATCTGTCGTGTTGTGTTTGATTTGGTGGCATCCCATTTTCAAAGAAACCATAATATGGCAAATATTTATTTAAAAAATGAATTAACTTTTAAGGGTTAGGGAAAGAATAGTTATATGTTAGATGTCTGAGCTCAGAATCAGATTAGGTACCCATCCCAGCTTCATCCATCTTTCCTGTGTGAACCAGGGAAAATTACCTACTCTCTGAGTTTCTGAGTCTTCACTTATAAAGCAGGAGAAATAGCAATAAATACCTCATAACACTTGGTGAGAATTAAACTGAGTTAATAATTGTAACAAGCTTTCAGTGCCTGGCACACTGAGCACTCAATACTCTATTTAATATTTATTTTATGTACATTAAAAAAAAGACCATCACAAGAGCTCTTCAGAGAGACTTTGCTCCTTTGAAAAAAAATTACACTTAGAAATTTTGTTTTAAAAAAAGCTCAATGTTGAGTGACTTTCACTTTATACTTTCCAACCTAAAAAATATTGAAACCCTTTTCCTCTATTCTGGAAGGAATTAAAATTATATTAGTCCACCATCTCTGTGTTATAAGTAGTTAAATTACATACTTATTTTTGTGAACATGCTTTTTGCAAACAAGACACAGCAGAGCCAGGTGCAGTGGCACACACCTGTAATCCTAACAATTCAAGAGACTGAGGCAGGAGGATTCCAAATTCAAAGCCAGCCTCAGCAACTTAGCGAGGCCCTAAGCATCTTAGGGAGATCCTTTCCTAAAATAAAAATAAAAAGGGCTGGGGATGTGGCTCAGTGATTAAGTTCTCCTGGTTTCAATATTCTGTACCAAAAAATAAAATAATATACAGTAGAATAGTAACCAAGTTTGTTATTTAACACTATAGTGCCCGGAAAAAACAAAAAGTATAAATAGGTGCAATTATTACTACCAGATATTTTAGTAAAATAATGTCTTGATAGCTGATCAACAAAAGAAAATAGTAGGTTATATTGACCTAGTATGCAGGGTAAACAATGACATGACTATGGAATATTTGCCAAGTATAAATTTGAGACAGCTTTAGGATGGCCTGAAATAAAACTGCAATTATTCATGAAGCACTATGGGTTTACATGTGTTTAATCTTGCCAGTCTCCTACTGAATATTCCTCAGAAATGAATCCCTTTATTTACATATAGCACAATACTTCAATGACCTTCTCCAAAGGAAAGAGTGGATTCACAGATGAAAGTCATCAGTTATTGAAAGACTACTATATACTAGGCACCCCAGCATCTCACATTGTAAAGTAGGTTGTGGAAGCTCGCTTTTACAGATGAGGGAACTAAGTTCAGAAAGACAGAAGTAGGATTTAAAGCTATTGCTCTCTCCCTACACAACTCACACACCTTTGCTTACTGTTAAAAACAAGTCTGGCAGGGCTTAGTGGCATGTACCTGTAATCTTAGCTACTCCAGAGGCTGAGACAGGAGGATTGCAAATTCGAGGCCAGTCTGGGCAACTTAGCGAAACCTTGACTCAAATTTTACAAATTTTTAAAAATGTTGGGAACGTAGCTCAGTGGTAGAGAGCCCCTGTGTCAATTACCAGTAACACACACACACACACACACACACACACTCACACACAAAAAGTCTGCCCATATAGCCATGCCATGCACCTCCTAAGTGAAAAGGGGTGCAGAGTGGGAGCTAATGAAGCTAATGGACAGCAAAGCAACAGGCAGAATGCATACTATTTCAGGGTTCTTGGTGCAGTGTCAACCATAGACTTTGCATCCCAGGGTTACCTGAACTAGCCCAGTCCCCTGCACAGCTATTCCAAGCATGGTCCTGAGAGAACCTGCATTGCAGTCACATCAGGTGCTTTTCAAGCTGTGGTATCTGACAGTCACCCTCTGAAATCTGATTCAATGCATTTGGGCAAGGTCTAGGATTCCATATATGATTCCTATGCAACTGAAGCTTGAGAATTATGATTATGGTTACTGGCTATGCTTCTATATTTAAAAATTTTCAAACTTAACGAAGGGTTGCAGAATCATGGAAGTCATGGTATCATTTGCAAAACTCAATTATATGACATAATAATATAGTCATTCCTTGGTATCCTTGGGATATTGGTTCCAAGATGCTCACCAGTCCTCAAATACCAAAAATCCTGATATACAAATTTTTCAAGTCCCTCATATAGAATGGCATAGTATTTGCATATAACCAGCACACATCCTCCTATATATCTTAAATCATCTTTATATATTAATAATACCTAGTGAAATGTAAATGCTATGTAAATAGTTGTTATACTGCATTATCAAATAATGACATAATCTGTCTATTTAGTACAGACACAATTCTACCCCAACCCACTCACCCCACAAATACTTTCATTCATGGTTGGTTGAATTCACAGATGAGGAACCTGCAGACATGAAGAGTCAAATGCATAATACACTTAAATTTAATATAGAAGTAGAATAGACTTCAGGAACAAACAGCTCCGAACTCAAATCTCTGCTGCTGATTAGTTATGCAACTATGAGCATGTTTCTGAACATCTCTGAACTTTACTTTCTACATACTGCAGTGTAACATTGATTGTAATACCTGGGTAATGTGAAGACCAAACACAATATACGTATGTACAATGCCTGGCACACAGTAGTCTTTCAATAAATACTAGTTACCTTTATTATTAAGCATCTAACACTGTGCAAAATAAGATGGCATATTTTAATAGACTCTAAAATTGAAATATTAGATGCTGGAAGTTTCAGATGGTTTCAGCCACTATAGTGGTTCAGCACATTACCATTGGAATAAGATGGCCTGGGTTCCAATCCCAGCTGATCCACTTTCTCACTTAATTTCAGCAGGGTAAATCAGTACCTCTTTTGCCTCTTGGGAATGAGGCCCTTGCTAACATTGTTAAGTCATAAACCTGTTCACTGCTACCAATATATCAAAGATTATATAGGTAAAGAGTTTGCAACGGTTTCTGGCATATGATTTTGTGTGTGTGTGTGTGTGTGTGTGTGTGTGTGTGTGTACTCCAAAAAAAGAAAGAAAGAAAGAAAAGAAAGGAAGAAAATTTGCTTATGTGTGTTATTATTCAACAAATACTATGTGACTACCATGTGCCAAAACCCACAGATTTATTATGTTCCAAAGGGTGAACTCCCATTTTCTCTGTTCTCTGATTTTGCCAAGGCTTCATTGACTATTTACTTATTTTACTTTTTAGTTTTTTAAAACCAGTGTCTTTCTATATTGCCAAGGCCAATCTTGAATCCCCAGGTTCAAGTGATCCTAGCACCTCAGCCTTCCCTGAAGCTAGGGCTACAGGTTTGCTGCCATTCCTAGCCTGTTATTGACATTTATCACTGTTCATACTGTTACCCCACTAGGAAAATGATAGCAAATGAACTTGAGTGTAAGGCACTATTCTAAGGACTTTTGGACATGAAATTATTTCTATTCACAGAATGACTATATGCAGTAGAGATACCATTATCATCCAGATGTTACAGACACAAAAACTGAAATGGGGAGGTTATGTATCTTACCCAAGTCTATCCCATTAGAAAAGAGCAGAGCCAAGATTTAAACCTACAGTCTAGCTGCAGAACCTATATGTTTTAAGGTACTACAAGATAGCACTTCTAGAGATTTGGGGTTTATCTTCAAAGGTTTTGGTATCCATCACTTCAATATCTAATAGGACAGTTAACTTGGTGAAACTTATGGAGCTACTGACAAATTTGCCAGATGTGCCTGAAATAATTTGAATCTCAAAATACCCACAGCTAATAATACTCAAAGTTATATAATTCATGCTTATACGTGTCTCATGCCTTCCCACCTAACTCCATTGCCTATAGCAGACTTCTGTGCATGCTAAACCTCAACAAATGCTTTAAAACTTGTAATAAAAAAAATTAAATGTTAGGGGCTGAAATACAGTGTTTACAGGGCTTGCCAGCATGCAATGACTCTGGGCTCAATCCCCACCACCGCAAAATAAAGAAAAATGAAACAAAATGCCAACATATCAGAGCTAGTTTATCTGAGGAAGGGAACACATATTAAGGATCGGCCTTGCCTGAAAACTTCACAGAAATTCTGAAATGTAAGGAGAGCCCCACCCACCCCCCAAAAAAAACCTACAAGAAACATGGCTGATTTGTAATCTAGTGAGTATAGTCTACCTGCACCTATATTCTAGCATCCTCCAAATGAACCTCAGTCAGTAAGGGAACTTTCATGGGTTAAAACCAGTTTTCTTTTTAATATACAACACCAGTGCAGTTTACTCAACAGCTGAGCAAGGACTGCATTGACTCCCACAAATACATGATCAACTGTAGCCATTAGTATGAGAAATAATTAATGTGGAGGATGTGATAAATAAAATGTGAATTGGCTAGTATATTTTGATTGCTTTCTTCTCATTTGGCTTCAGTTTAACTATTACCTTAATGGAAAAGCTAAAAATTATATAATTAAGCTTCTGGTTAATGAAATTAAATTAGTTGTGATTTAATGTGTGAAGGAATTTTATCTGCTACTAACAAAAGCATAATGGCAAAAAAAGTATCAGTATTAAGTGTTCGGTTCATATGTTGAAAACATGATCTACTTTGATATATTTGAATTTATAACTTGTAGTATGTATATATGGTACTAGGGATGGAACTCAGGGGTATCCTACCACTGAGCTACAACCCAATCCGTTTTGAGATAGTATATTACCAAGTTGCAGAAGTTAGGCCCAAACTTTCTATCCTCCTATCTCAGCCTTCCAAGTCACTGGGATTACAGGTGTGTGCCTACCACATCTGGCACTTGTAGAATTTTAATCAAACCTACATAAAATTGCACCTAAAACATTTTCAGAAATAATAACAAGAAAGAATGATAAAGAAAAAACAGCACTCATGTCCAACAGCTGGAACTGGGATGTAAAATAAGTGATAATATGAAGAAAAATGTTGAGTTTAAACAGCAAATTCAGACTTTATTCAAACATATTTTAAAAAGAAAAAGTTTCAAAAATCATAATGAAAATAACAATATGTGGGTTTATCAAATATGCCAATAATATTCTTGAAATAAAAATTTAAAATTTTCAAAATTACAAAGCTATTTGAAAATAATAGCTGAACTTATTGGTAAAGAAAGGGAAAAATAATATATTCAAATTTCCAGCCTCATTCCTCATTTATTTCACTGTTGTTAGTGACAAAGTCTTATTATCATCATTAAAGAATATTGTGGGACAGGATAAAACAACACCTCACATATTTTCTTCCAACCTGTTCGTATATGGTATGTACAACTTTAAATCTCAACTAGTTAATTAAAAACTATGCAGAGTGATGACACATCTAGGCAAGTGCTCTACCTGAGCCATATCCCCAGCCAAGCCCATTTAATGTTTTACCACTGCAGAACATTTAGAAGCAATACTTATTACAAGTCTGTACAGATATCATAATCCAGCTTGTTAAGAATAAACTGCATAACATTTTCTGTTTGTTAGATATATGTAGCAAGATCAATTAGTAAATCATATCTTGTTTAAATATAACCTCATACAAAACTTCATTCCATATATTTATAGGAGTAAAACAGAGTTAGATGATTTAAATTTTAACAAATGTTTTATGAGGAAAATTTTCAAAACAAGCACAAAAGGGAAGAGAGTGGTGGTGAACACCCCTCATGTATCCAATACGGGGCCTCAGCAAGTATCCACTAAGACACAAGATAACAAAACTGGCACCCAAAGACATTCTGCTGTTTCCACACTGGGAAAAGTCATCTTCATTAGATCCTCAATAATACTTCATAGAAAGCCCCGTGTGGTGGTGCACGCCTGTAATCCCAGCAACTCAGGAGGCTGTGGCAGGAGGATCAAAAGGTTGAAGATAAACTGGAAAAATTAGTGAGACCCTGAATCAAAATAAAATTTAAAAAAGAGACTGAGAATGTTAGGGTTAGGGTTAGAATGCTCCTGGGTTTAATCCCCAGGACAAAACAAAACAAAAAAAAAACTACTTGGTCAACAACTTTTTATTACTTAGTGTCGTGGTGTGGATATGAGGTGTTTCCCAACAGCTCATGTGCAAGATAATGTGGGGATGTTCAGAGGTGATGATTAGATTATGAGAGCTGGAACCTAATAGGTGGATTAATCCATTTGTTGGGTTAATAATTTAAATGGATTACAGAGTGGCAACTGTAGGCAGATAGGGTGTGACTGGAGGAAGTAGGTCACTGGGGGATGTGCCATTGGGGTTTTATATTTTGTCTTTGGTGAGAGAGCTCTCTCTACCTCCTGGCTGTCAAGAACTAAGCAGCTCTCCTCTGCCACACCCTTTCACCTTGGTGTTCTGCCTCATCTCAGGCCCAGAGCTATGGAGTCAACGGACTATGGACTGAACATCTGAGATCATAAACCCAAATAAACTTTTCCTCCTGTATGTTGTCTTGTCAGCTCTTATGGTCCCAGCGACACAAAGCTGACTGGAACAAATATTTCCAAAGACATTATCTAAGTTATAACATCACATATGTATATTCAAGCACAATTAAAGGTATTTATTTCAACATTCAAACATACCCATTTCTGTTAGGGCAGTAATCACCCTAGCTACTCCATATTCCTCAAACTTGCAACATATTATAGAGGAGATAATTTAGAAAGAAACAACATTAGAGATATTGTTACATATTACTTTTTTGACTCAAACTTTTAAAAGAAGTTTTATGAAAATGTAATTTTCAAGGAACTACATGTATGTAATAGTAGTTCATTCCTTTTTATTGCTAAGTAGTAGTCCTTTATATGTTCCATTGTGTATTAATTCATCTATTCATTTCTTGATATACACTCCATTGCTTCTAATATTTGGTTATTACAAATTAAGCTATTGGGGCTGGGGATGTGGCTCAAGCGGTAACGCGCTCACCTGGCATGCGCGGGGCGCTGGATTCGATCCTCAGCACCACATACAAATAAAATAAAGATGTTGTGTCCACCGAAAAAAATTAAAAAATAAATAAATATTAAAAAATTTTTCTCTCTCTCTTTAAAAAAATCAATTTAAAAAAATTAAGCTACTATGAATACTAGGATAAAAATCTTTGAGTGGACAAGTATTTCCTTTTCTCTTGGGCAAATATCTAGGAGTATGACTACAGCATGTACATGATACATGCTGAACTTTACAAGAAATTTATCAAGTATTTTCCAAAGTGGTTGTTCCATTTTACATTATTTCTCCTTGGTAATATCCCTGGCTTCAAAATCTATTTTAATAATAGCCCAGATACTCCTAATTTGGTTGGTGTTACTTTCATAATTTTTTCCCATCCTTTCAACCAATTTGAGTCTTTATATTTTGGAATTTGTTTTTTCATCCAATCCCAAAATATCTAGCCTTTAACCTGAGTGTACATGTACCAAGTGGTTCTCAATTAGAGGCAGTTTTTGTGCCAAAAAACATGTGTCAATGTTTGGAGACTTTTTTTTTTTTCTTTTGAAAAAAATAAAAACTATTCTTAGCTTCAGGCAGGGAAATAACAACTCAAAGACCATAGTTAGCTGGCCCCTAAGGTATTTCTTTCTGCCTGAAAGACTCTACTTCCTTTTAATTTCGCATACAACACATCTGCTGGTGAGGAATTCTTTTAGCTTTTGTCTGAAAAAGCATTTTGTCTTTGTTTTTCAAGGATATTTTGGGAAGTATAGAATCTTAGACTGACAGAGTTTTCCCAGGACTTGATAGGTGCTGCTTCACTGACTTCTCTATTGGATTGTTTCCTACAAGCAATCTGATATCATTCTCAACCTTATCACTTCATTTCTGAGTTACTTGGAAACCATGCCCTTTCCCCTCTTCAGATTTTATTTTTATCATTGCTTTTGAACAATTTGATTATGGTGTACCTTGGTGTAGCTTTTTTTCGTGCCCCCTGTGCTTGGGGTTCATTGATCTTAGTTAGATCTGTGGTTTCCATAGAATTTGAAAAGTTTTTAGTGAACATTTCCTCAAATATTTTATGCCTTCTGCCCCGCCTTTTTTTGTCCCATTAGAAACACGATACGTTAGGCTCTGTAAGGCTGTGCACAATTTGCTGACCATCTATTTCAGTTTGACTTGTTAGTTTCTACTCAGTATGTCCTTAAACTCATGAATCTTCTACAGTCTCTAGTTTGCCATTTATCCCACCAAGTGTATATGTCACATCTTGTTGTTTTCATCTTTACAAGTTTAATTGACATCTATCCATATTTCTATTTAACTTTTTGAATAATATGGAAGAATTACAATATAACATCTGTGAATTCTAACATCTGTGTCATTTTTATTCCCATTATGAGTCCTGTTTTCCTGCTTATTTACATCCTGTGCTAAACATTGCAAAAATTGCCTTTCTGGGTATTGGATACTTTTGTATCCCTATAAATGTTCTTGAACTTTGTTCTGGAACAGGTTCTTGGAAACAGTTTGATGCTTTAATCACTTGTTAGTAAGACAGGAACAGAGCTCAGATTGAAACTAGTTATTCCCCACAATTGAGGCAAAAGCCTTCTGTACACACTCTGCAATGTTTTGTGATCACTGAGGTTTCCCATCTGCCTTGTAGGAACAGCTACTCTTCCCAAGCTTCTTGGAAGAGAACACAATCACCTCTAATACTTTTGGGTTGATCCTTTCTTTGGCCACATGTTATTTTCTCACATGCTTGTACTGATCAGACCCAAAAACTCAGGGTGATTCGTTCCAGAGGTCTAGAATTCTTTCTCTATAGATTTCTGCTTTCTAGTACTCTCTACTACAACTTTAGCACCTTGGTTTCACGAGGTTCTTTCTCAAGTCAGGGATTCCACCAGGATACATGTTCACCTTCCCTGGTTTGGGGCCCAGAAATGTTCTCAATGAAGCAATTATATAACTAACCTAGTTTCCTATTGTTCAGGGTTCACTGTCCTTCATGTCTGTTCAATATCTTGACAACATATGTCTCTCCATTGGTAAGTGGAATGGATGTGGGACCATCTCTTGATGTTGCATTTAAATATTAGTGAAATTATATGTGATCACAACATTTTTTCTTACAAAGTAAAGATACTGCCATCAAAAAACATTTATCCCTGTCAGTTATCTAATTTCTATCACATTAGGAAATGATCAATAATGGCTTTTGATGATAAATTAATTTCTCACATATCTGTAATTATTACTTTTGCAAATTCTCATCACTTCATTAGAATTCACTGAAAAAAAAACAAAATAAAAAAAATGCAGAAAGCCTGCCACTGGAGACCCCTTTACACACCAAACAGACAAAACAACTGTAAGATATTTCAGTAAAGTGGAACCAGGCTTAGAGAAGATTTTTCCATTTCACTGATTTCAGGTTTAGTAAAGTAAGCTGTAGAAAAATGCAACATCCTCTACTTCGCACTTTTTATATATTCTTCTATTTTTCATTTTCCTCAAATTAATATTGGCTTACAGTTAATATTTATAAGACAAGTGAAACTAAGACTGTTAGTATAAAAATGAGGTATCACAAAAATTATTGAGGACGTAACAATCTATTACTGTAGCCTATAAAAATTTTCTTGAATTCCCCTCTCTTAGATTTACTAGGCTTCAACCTTAGATCCCATCTAAGCCCAAACTCAAGCCTTAGCTACTATGTGGCAGTACAAAAATAGAACCAGTCAAAGAAACTGAAATTTTACTGTCTTGACTTCTCAGTCTTCAAATCTCTAGTTGGACAGGCAGAAATGTTATCCCGACCACCTCTGGCTTTTCTCTGAAGGCCCATATACCATCAGATAAAGACATATATAACTGAACCAAATTTTAAAAGGATGGGAAGAGAAAGCCCAACTTATATTACTAAAGTATGTGTTTGTCCTTAGCAAATATTTAACTATCTGGGCCTTAGTTTTCCCTCATATAAACTAAGGAAAATTAAAGGAGATAAGACTACAGAGGAACACAACTTGGGAAAAGTATATTGTTCATTATAATCTTTAATTCATGTGTGTGTGTGTGTGTGTGTGTGTGTGTGTGTGTTTAATTCATACACATACACACACACATTAGGACACTGTTTCAAAAATGTTATTGAAGTCTTTTAACTCCTAATATGATATAATAGGATACTTTTATATATACTACTGCATAAAAAGTATGTTTGCCCCTACTCTCCCCACCAAGTAGCCAAACCTGAATCTGGTCAAGCATCTAGATTTTATTGTCCATTTATAGGAAATATACATGATAGAAGAGGTTAAATACATATGGTAGAATGAAAATAGTCAAATCCAGAATATGGGAAATTCAACCAGACAAATGACATAATTTCTACAACATATAATGTCAAGAAAAAAAGAGAAAAGTCTGGTATATATTAAAAGAGACATGAGAAATCTCAATCAAATGAAATACATGTATGAAGTGTAGTTTCTAATTTAAAGAAACACGTGTGAAAACAATTCAAAAAAGTTAGAATAATCCAAACTGGATAATAGTGAAATGCAGTATCAGGGATTTGCTTCAGTGTAATTCTGGCTGAGAGAAGGGGGAGAACGTGCACACATATGGGTCAGGGGAGGGAAGAGAAATAACACTGGCCAAATGTTGGTCATGGTGAGGCTGGAAGTTGGGTTTTTTGGTTCATTACACATTTCTTTACGTTGGTGTATATATGAGCACTTTCATGATACATATTAATTCAATTCTATTAGTTTTATGTACCTGCTACCTGGTATATCACTAGTCCTTGTTGAATAAATGAGTTATCTGAGCTAAGAACAGTATTTTAATAAAACCAACATAAGACCAAAAAAGGTAGTCACTAGTGGTCCAATAAAATTACCCAGCAAATAATACATTCTACATCAAAGGGAAAAAAAACATTGAAACCTAGAAAATTAATATAGTCCATCAGCTTAAACAATATTCAACTCATAGTCAATCTTTGTTCATTTAAAGCTTTCATGAAAGATACCCTCAAAGCCCTGGTTTTATATCAGAAATCAAATTTTTAAAAGTTCACTGGTTTGACATTTTTTCCCCTTTTCCTTGAGATGGAGGTCTTGCTATGTTGCCCAGGCTTGCCTCAAATGTCAAGTATCATTTAATCAAAAAATTTTCAATTAGTACTAGACTGTGAAAGCTTATCAACTAAGACAATGTTATGTAGTCTAGAGGTAAAAGAAAATAACAGAAACCAGAAAGAATGTAACAGTTGTCCACTTTATGCTTTGAATATAGTCCTTGCTACCCTGCCACTGACTTATATTTAAAATGAATAGGTTTATTTCTCTTCTTCTCTCTCTCCTTCTTCCCAGTCTTTCCCCCTTCCTAATCTCAGGGAAAACAGACTCCCTTTCTTTCTTTACCAACCTAGGCAGTGTTATCTGTCCTGGAGCGCATACCTACCACAGGAACAAAGTAATTCAGACTTGGGGATGGCACCAGAAGAAATTACTATCTCCCAAATTAACAAGTGAATTACAACTCTAGATAGAGAACATGAATTTGGAAGAACACAATTCAGTTCATAACACTACTTCTAAGCCATTAGCTAGAGGACCTTTAGATCATGTTTGAGAATACTGATAACAGTTTAGTTCAAAATAGCAAAACATATAATGAAGAATTCAAGTGTGCAATATTTCTAAAACAGAATACTACTCAGCGGTAAAAAGAAAAATACTATAGTACATAATTAAATTTGTATTACTCTTAGAAAAAAAATGTTAAATGGAAAAAATTAGCTACATAAGTATACATGCAATATAACTCCATTTATGCTAAGGTCAAAGAGAGGCAAAGATACAGTACATATAATTGTGATACAGCTAGACAGCCCTATAACTATAGTCAACTCCAAAGAAAACAAGGTAATGAATAATACAAAATTCAAGAGAGTATATTTCCTCTGCGAAGAAAAAATACATTTATTGAGAAAAGGACACAAGAGGCTTAAGAAGCTATCTAAACATCCTCCTTCTTAGTTTGAATGTTGGGTACATGTGTTCTTTTGAACCCGGGATTGAATTCAGGGGCACTTGACCACTGAGCCATATCCCCAGCCCTATTTAGTATTTTTATTTAGAGACAGGGTCTCACTGAGTTGCTTAGTGCCTCACTTTTTTTTTTGCTGAGGCTGGCTTTGAACTCATGTATGTGTTCACTTTATTATCCTTTTGGATATAATTAAAAACATATTTGTTCTTTGTCCTGGGTGCCTAATGTCACAGCTCTTGAAACCCTTGGAACTTCCTGAGTGGGGAATGTTTTCTATAATTCACTATGTGTAGCTTTCAGTACCTAAATTTATCCTAATGTGGGGGCTCATGGCAGATGGAAGATAAAGACCCTAGATAGCTTCAGGATAGGGGCTGGTCACTAGAAAAATCAACTAGGTTTAGAGTTGGAACTTTCAGCCCATCCCCCATCTCTGAGAATGTGAGAGGACCTGGAGAGAGTGCCAACTAGTGGCCAATGATTAATCAATCATGTTTGCCAGATGAAAGGCCATATAAAAACGTTTAAACAACCAGGCTCAAGGAGCTTCCTGTCTGGTTCCAGGAAGATGTGTTGGAGCATGGCCCAAATAGAGAGGGTGTGAAAGCTTTGCACCCTATCTCCCACACATGACCTATGTACCTTTTCCATCTAGTTATTTCCAATTTGTACCCTTCAAACTGAAACTATAATGAAGTATAACACTTTCCTGAGTTATGTGAATCATTTGATCAGATTACCAAAATTGGATGGGTGGGAATATTGGGAACCCCCAAATTTAGATTCAGCCAGAGGCTTGTGGCTACAGTCTGAAGCTGGAGCAGTCTTGTGGGAGTGAGCCACAAAACCCTTATCCTGTGGGATCTGTGCTAACTCTGGCTAATTAGTATCAAAACTGAATTATAGGACATCTGTGATGGAGAATTTCCAGTGGACAGAATGTGTATTTAAATATGTGTATGCATATCTCTTTCTCTGTATATTTAGTAAGGAAAAGTTCAACTACTATAAATTTAAAATGAAAAACTATGAAGCTTTACATATCTTTAATCATGGGCAAGTCATCATCCCATGACTTATGTCTTGAAAGAATCAGGACTGCCTGAATTCTCACATTTGGAATTTTATCTTTCAATCTAATGAGAATGACTTAATTTCATACACAAAACATTATCAATTTGGGCATTTTATGGCATATTCCTCAAGAACTTATCTAGAATTTGGCACACCAAAAATTTAACTTCATTGCCATGAGTACAGAAATGAAAACAAATCAAAGCTTATCCCCAGATGGTATTATAATAACAGTCATTTTATTTTCTCCAAATTCAGAATGCAAGACTTTAATAATAATTCATGAGGCTATAATTCATGAAAAAAATGAAAAGCCATAATTTTTATTTCCCACATAGATATACTCCATATATAACTTATTATACTCTTTTTCTTAAATTTATTTTTCAGTTCACAATACCTTTATTTTATTTATTGTTTTATGTGGTGCTGAGGATCAAACCCAGGGCCTCAAGTGTGCTAGGTGAATGCTCTACCACTGAGCCACTACCCCAGCCCCTTATTACAGTCTTAAAATAACTCTTGTCTGAAATATTTTCCCCAAAACAAGGAACAATAATTTTGGGATAAATCAGGTATGGTGGCACATACCTATAATCCCAGCATCAAGGCTGAGGCTGGGGGATTACAAGTTTGAGGCCAGCCTCAACAACTTAGTGAGGACCTAAGCAACTTAGCAAGACCCTGTCTCAAAAAATAAAATGGTCTGGGGACATGGCTTAGTGGTTAAATGCCCCTGATTTGAGATCTGGTACCAAAAAAACATATACATATACAATAATAACAATAATTTTTGGACAAAAATATATAGTCTTTCGCCTTTCTTTTTAAACAGACCACTCATTTTAATATATTTACCTGAAACTGCTACCTTTTTTAAAAATTAAAGCTAGCATTACCTAATAAATCAGTTTTTAATTATAATCCTATTATTTTATCCTACAGAAAAATACTTCCAAGGTCACTTTAATATAAATGTTTATCTGTTAATTGAACCCTTGGATGTATTTCCCTTAAGTTATACAAGCCCTTATGGTTTTCAATTCAGAAAAATTTTAAAGGATATACATACCAACTGTAAATACTATAAAAAGTTGACAAAACTTCCAGAATACCTTCAAGAAAAAAGTAAAATAATTAAAATCACTTGAAATGTCACTGTCTTCATCTTTTTTATAATCTTCTTCCTGTTTTGTGAAATGAAGTAATTGACAGCTCCAGTTAATTTCAGTTAATGAACATGTGCTGGGAGGCTGTAGCACACACCTATAATCCCAGTTACTAGGGAGACTCAGGGAGGAGGATTGCAAATTCAAGGGCAGCCTAAGCAACTTGAATAGACCCTGTCTCAAAAATAAAAAATAGGAATGTAGCTCAGTGATAGCACTACAGGTTCAAGAAACTAAGGAAAAGAAACTTGGTGTAATATTTACCCACATCTTCCCTGTTGTTGAATCACTTGTCATAGAGGAAGGCATATGGGTTTTGATCACAAAAGATTTGACTTCCAAATATCTTTGAATCTTTTTAAACAGATATAGCAAAGTCACAGTTTAATGGGGAAAAAAAAAGAGTTGCAGTTCAACACTGTCATTCAAAATTAAGCCTTTTTATCACACAGTCATTTCTTTTTTATATGCTGTTTAATTATTCTAACTCATAGTCCCATGATTTTCAAGATTTTACTGATGAAATTTTCATCTATCAAAAAACCATCACCCCGGTTATATTCTTGTTCTTTCCTAACTCTCTCAAAAAAAAAAAAAAAAAAAATCAAAACAAGCAATACCACTCATTCCCTGCTGATGGACCACACTCAGTATATTTATCACATTTACAAATATATTTCATCTGATCATGCAGTTCTCTTCTGAGACTCTAGTCACTCCTGCAAATGTAAAAAGTGACAAGTATTTCCTGAAACACTGTTTCTAATATCCAAAGAGTAGAAACCACATGTGTCCTTTTATAAGGGATTGACCATATAAGTTGGAATATATGTACAAAATAGAATATGTGATAGGAAAAACAAAGAAATTTAATGAAGTACTGATAATATCCAGAATATACTGTTAAATTAACAGTATACAGAACCCTTGGATGTATTTCCTTAAGTTATACAAGCCCTTATGGTTTTCAATTCAGAAAAATTTTAAAGGATATACATACCAACTACAAATACTATAAAAAGTTGACAAAACTTCCAGAATACCTTCAAGAAAAAAGTAAAATAATTAAAATCACTTTATCTTCATCATTATACAGAAATATCCAGAATATACTGTTAAATTAACAAAGTGCAGAATGATGCAGAAAAAACAAAGGAGGGCTATAGTGAAATAAGAATGTAGATTTTCATTTGTTTGTATCTACATGAAGTATGGAAGGATTAACAAGACACTAATTAAAAATGGTTACCTGCAGAAGACTATCAGGAATAATACTGGGTTAGTATCAAGGAGGAAGTGAGCCTTTATGTAGTTTGAAACATGTAAAATAAGTATTTGCTAATCAAAATTGAGTTAACAAATCCAACTGGGATTAGAAAAATATTCTTCTAAATTTGTTTTATTTTAATTTTTAATTGACACATATAATGATACATATTTATGGGATACAATGTAATATTTCAATATTGTATATAATGTGGAATGACTAGTTTAGGGTAACTGGAATGTCTATTGCCTTAAACATTTATTATTCTTTATGTTGGAAACATTTGAAATTCTCCCTACTGGCTATTTTGAAATATACAATGGTAAACCATCATTACTCTGCTGTGCTACATCAAAATTATTCCTCCTAACTAACTGCATCCCTGGAGAGAAGCAAAATTTTTAAAAACTTTGTGTAATCTATTTCAAGTAATGACTTAAACAACTTGAAAAGTAGAAATGCTAACAGCTAACAAAGTCCTACAAAGTCTGAGTTAAGACTCAAGCTTCTGTACCACCTTTTTCTCTATTTCTTAATTTGTAATAAAAGACCATAAAATACACCAGTTGGAAAATTATAACAAAGATGCACTTATTTGCACAGTCTTACTTGTTAATGATCAAGAAGTATGTTTCATTAAAATAATTACAAGGAAGATATAAGTGTAGATGTTTCAAACTTATTTGATGAAATGTAGATTTATTTTAAAAATCAATGACTGCTAACCTGAAGAGACACACAGACTCCCATGGTTATTAAATGCAATATAGTACTCTAAATAAGTAAAATGATGTCGAAGCTCCACAGTTCTTGCACAGATTCAAAATTCCCTTGGAATGTATACTCTCTGCGCAACCACCAGCTTTGCCCGGAAGCCCAGCGGTGGAGTCTCCGCAGATTCCCGCAAGCAACCCTCGGAGCGTCCAGAGCGAGGTTACCGCCAGATCTTTCAAACAACTCCCGCGGGAGGAGGAAACACCGCGAGAATGCCGCGAGACGGGTGAAGGCTAAAGAAGTCCGATCCGTTGCCCTGACACCGGCTTCGCGCTTGCGCGGATCTAGTCCTCTTCCTGCTGGAGGTTGGGGGCGCGGGGATAAGCCGGAAGTGGCGTAGCGAAGCCAGCGGGAGGTCCACTAAGCTGCAGCTGTACTGGCAAAACATTGAAGCGCTAGGCTAGGCCGGGTCGTGGTGGCTGGAGGCGAGAAGGAAAATGGCAGTTTCTGATGGGAGTGGCCCTAGCCCACTAAAGCGAGACACTCCGGGGTTGGTTGCGGGGAGATACATTCCGGGGTTACCCGGGCGAGTTGAGGCCTGCAGGGAAGATGGCCACAGCCGTTGGATCTGAACGGAGGGTTCCGGGGTCGCTGAGCGGCGCGGGCCGAAGTCCTTTGAAGTCCTGGTGGCGTCCCTTGGCGCCGGAAGAAGCCAGTGGGCAGTCTGGGAAGAGGATTGCTTTCTACCTCCTGATGCTGGCGCCTGGAGTCGCCACCTGTCCCCTGCGGGGTTATATGACAGATTTGCAATACCTTCGGGAAGGCACCACACCTTCTAAATGCTCTTTTGAAAATATACTATTTTAGAGAAAAGGCAGAAACAAAAACTACTGTACGTATGTACTCACCATCCAGCTGGGGAAATAAATCATTATGTAAGTAAGTGGAGTCCTTTGTCAGCTCCTGTTCCCCAGGGGCCCTTGGCTTATAATGACCACTCTTCCAGACACCTTTAAGTTTTGATTTTTAATTACATATATAGAACTGTTTTGCCCAATTTTAGCAATCAGCAATTTATTTGTCCTTTACAGCCAGAGTATTTACTTAGTGTTATTTTTAAGATTTGTCAACATTATGTAGCTCTAGTTCATTCATAACAGCTGAACATATTTAGTTATATTAATATATCAACATTCATTTTTTTTTTGTATCCCCAATGCCCAGAACTTTAGATGTACTTAACTATTAATTGCATTAGGTAAATGCTATAACTTTTGAGCTAAATCATAACAAATAAAGAGGATTTCAATTGTCTAAGAAGGCAAGAAAAATATTCCAGGCAAAGGGGATACTAACTAGAACAAAAACAAAGTTGGGGGCCAGGTACACTGGCCTATTCCTGCCTAACTACTAAGGGAGGCTGAGGCAGAAGGGTCACAAGTTCAAGGCCAACCTCCTTAGCTCTGAATCAAAATTTTAAAAAGGGATGGGGTTATAATTCAGGGACAAAATACCCCTGGATTCAAGCCCCAGTACTACCAAAAGGGAAAAAAAAAAAAAAAAAAAAAAAAAAAAAAGGCATGAACTATTTCAAGACATTTCAGGTTTTGGAGCTTAAAAAAAAAAAGGTAGACTGTCTGGAGATAACATGATAAAGAAGAGACCTAAAAAGATGAGGCTTCAATTTAAAGGATGTTATCTGGAGGCATTTACAATAGTGTAGAGCCACTAGAGGCTTTTGAATTATGAGGAAACTGATCAGACCTGTATTTTTTAGATGTTATTTATAGACCTGGAGAACATACCTTAGGAGATAAAAAGTTAGTGACCTATCAGGTGTTTGAGCAGTATGATTAGTGCATTTGGCATGTAAGATGACCATGCAGGCTCACTTAAAATCCTAACTTTTCCTAGTCCATTCATGTTATTAGTTTCCTGGACAATGGTTTCATACATTCTTCCGTCAAACTCCAACATTTTCTGCTTCTACCTCCTACTTAGCTTGTACCTTGTGTCCTATTTCAATTAAGAAAGTACTTCCCTATGCTTTCCTTACACATTTACTTGGTTTGTACTCTTAAGACACTGCCTCTGCTATTCCTGTAGGTGAAGTGTCTGAGTTAGAGGAAATTAAGAATTTTTTTTTTTTTAAATACAACAGTAACTGGAGGATTACCAATTATAAACCCCCAAGGGGCATAAAAGAATTACTTCTAAGTTAATAAAAAGCTATACATACATACAATAATATAAATAAGATACTGGTTTTTGTGTGTGAGTTTCTTTTCTTCAGGTAGAATTAGCTATTAAGTTTTATAAGACAAATTTAGATATAGTTTAATATGTTTTTATAGGACCATTGTTTCTGGCACTTAACATAGCAAGAAGTTTATTTTGAAAAATGCCACCTGTGATGACCCTATTTTAAAGAATATGTTTTACTAGCTTTTGTCTTACCTATTACTAAATTGCCCAAATATAGTTTGATAACTTATTTTGCAGTGTTCATGATAAAAATAGAATAAATGAGAAAAATTAATGTAACCTATATATGCTATAGGTTACATTAATTTTTCTCATTTATTTTCTCAAATATATTTATTGAGTACCAACCATGTGACAGAAACTATTTGAGGGACATGTAGATAATCACTCACCTGAAACTATAGCACATGATCACATGAATGCACCTTTCATGTGTGAGAAAGCTTCAAGTATTTGATCACCTTAGTGGAAATTCTCTGGAAAGATGACTGACTAGATTCACAGCTGAACAAAGAGCATTATCACTCTGACGTAAAAATAGCCACACCGCCATCTTCAGTATGCGCATGTTAAGCATCAGTGAACACATTTGTAGGTCTGTGAAGTTTTGGCGGAAGGAACTTATCCCAACAGAACCTGTCTGGGTTATGGAATCTTACTTGCTCATATTCTGGGGGGGTGTGTATGTGTGTAGGTGTACACATGCACTCTGATTTATGTTGGGTTCTAACTGAACGTATCTATTTAAATTAAAGCTCCAGAACTTATGTTTAGGCAAGAATGTCAGGTTTGATCCTGTTTCTCCAAACTCCATTGGCTTTTCATAAAGCTCCTTTCAAAGACATAAGAAAGGGCTAACAAAAGACTGAAGCACTATTTAACACCACATTTCTTTAACTATGTAAAAATATCTGTAAAATATCTAGGGAGAGATGGTAGAAAAACAAATGTTCCATATTGGAACTTTTATCTATGGTAGGAGGAGAGTCAATAATTATTTTTCTTCACCTGTTAAGGGCAACAGTGCCTCAAGGTTACTATGAATTGCCCTGAAACTTTTCTTACTCATTAGAAAACTCTTATGGTTACTTTTCCAGCAGTATAGTTCTGGTCTAATATATTGATGATGCACACTGTGCTCTGACATCTAAGAGATATCTGCCATAAACTCTGTAGTCCTTCTGATATCCTTGGCAGATAGATGACTTAAAACCTTCAGAGAAGTCTTTTCTGTTTCAAGCCAAGGTTAAATATTAGGAGCATTGTCATCTTTTAAACATGTAACCAAGAAATTAAGTCAAAGGTGTCTACCAGGTCTTGAATTCTCTCTCATATCTGCACCTTTCAAAGTATGACCGGATACCAAATTCAATAGATCGTTTAGCTCCAAAAATGTAGTTAATACATTTAGCATTGTTGACTTGCTGGAAGAACTCATGACCTGCAAAATTCCTGCTAAAAAATAAACTGTATGGGGTAAAGAGGGTCAGAGCCAAACAATACAACTGGGTAATCAGAACAGTAACACAATAACAGTGTTTTAAACTGTTCTCAGGATTTGTTTTAATCTGTATGGTAAGATACACAGATGTGATAGTGACTTCAAGAAGGAAGAAGTCCTCAGAAATAGGATGCACAACAGTCTATAGCACGCAGGGGCACAATACTGGAAGTACTAGGATCAGTGAGTGAATGGAGGAAGTACAATGGGAACCAAGGAAGCATTTCTTTGGTTTTCTTGGGAAGGAATAGGCAAAGCATGATAAGCAGGTTTGAACAGGTTTAAGATTAGCTAGTTTGAATAATTAGCCCAATTTTGCATTTTATTAGAGACAGGGTCTGAGTTGCTTAGTGCCTCACTATTGCTGAGGCTGGCTTTAACTGTTTGGGACAGAAAGGGGCTATCCCTAATTGCCTGGTACCAGGCCATGAGTGATTAGGCTGGGAATATTGGCCAGGAGTGTAGAAGCCCAAAAGATAGGTGGGTAGTTTAAGTTGATTTGTTTGCATAGGAATTATCCCTTGGAGGAGCAGTAACTCCGCTGCTCACCAATATAGGAATATTGACGTCCATTTCAATATATGAGAAAGTCATTTGATAGAAGGGATATGATGAATAGAGAGTATATTGACAAAAGCTTTCAATAATTTGCTTATAGGTGTCACTTGGTGTCATGATGGCAAGGTTAATGTGCAGTCCGCCTTTATATTACCATGACTTACAACTAGATGTGAAATCTGAGACTCATTTGCAAACTGAGACCATTTTTAAAATCTAGGCTATGTATTTTTTCTTTTTTAAAATTTACTAGCAATTATAACATTTTAATTAAACTAGAATAAATTATTGTTAAAATGTTTCATTTTTTTTTCTTTTTTTGGTGGAGGGGGCAATACCAGGGATTGAACTCACGGCACTCAATCACTGAGCCACAGCCCCAGCCCAATTTTGCATTTTATTAGAGACAGGGTCTCACTGAGTTGCTTAGTGCCTCACTATTGCTGAGGCTGGCTTTGAACCCTCGATCTTCCTATCTCAGGAGGGATTACAGGCATAAGCCACTGCACCCAGCTGTTCATTTCTTTATTAAGAGAAAGAGGAATACTGGAATGAAACATAAAGAAACATGTTCTGGGCTGGGGTTGTGGCTCAGTGGTAGAGTGCTTATCTAGCATGTGTGAGGCACTGGGTTCAATTTTCAGCACCACATATAAATAAATGAATAAAATAAAGATCACTCAACATCTAAATTTTTTAAAATATTTTAGTTGTAGTTGGACACAATACATTTATTTTATTTATTTATTTTTTTATGTGGTGCTGAGGATTGAACCCAGGCAAGCACTCTTATCATTGAGCCACAGAACTCTTATCATTGAGCCACCCAGAACTAAAAGAAACATGTTCTGGGTCTGAAAGTGTGAATATTGATGACATTGAGCAAAATATTAACTGTAATCTTCCAATTCAACTTCATTAGCGCCACATTTCAAAAAAGAAAAAAAATAAGTGCAAGGCATTATAATAAATACTTAAAATATGGTTTTATCAAATGTGAAAAATGGTGATAGACCCCAGTGTTATTTGCAATAATATTCTTGCAAATGAAAGCTTAAAACCTTCAAAATTAAAGAGACATTTAGAAACTCAGCTTGGTAACTTATTGCTAAGCCTCTTGAATATTTATGTCAGGTATGCATGGCAGGATGATATCAAGGAGGATTTTTTTGTGCTTTTTTAAATTTCTCATTTAAATGAATTAGATATTTTTACAGTATTGGAAAAGTGCATGGTTGGTCACTATAAATTAAACTGGAAGAACTGTAAAGGAATTGCAAGTGATGGAGCAGCAAGCATAACTGGAAAACACAGCAGAGTAATTAAAAAGTTGCTGAATGTTACTAATAATGGTGCTGTGTGGAATCATTGTTTATACATTGTGAAGCTTTAGTATCCAGAGAAATTCCACAGAATCTCATGGAAATGGAATTTGAAAATGCAATAAATATTGTCAATCTTATTAAAGAAAGCTCATTGAATAGCTGACTTCTTGAAACATTTTGTTTAGAGATTGGAACTAATCACACCCACTTACTGTATCATACCAAAGTTGTCTCAAGAAAAAATATTAACCAGGATCTATGAACTCAGGAATGAGATTAACAGTTTTCTTATGGAAAAAAAAACTCATTTAGCAAATATTTTTGAAGATGATATTTGAGTAATGAAATTGGCATATTTAACTGATATTTTTGGCATTTTTAACTGAGTTTAAAACTACAAGGGAAAAGATTTTCCTACATGTTGAACGTATCCAAGCATTCCAAAAGAGATTGTTGTTATGACAAGCAAGACTTAAAAAGTAATCATCCTAGCTACTACATGTTCCCACGGTTTTTATGACATATTGAAGAGAATAGTATTAATTAAAACAGTTTAAAGGAAATGAAATTAGAGGTATTGTTGCATCTCACTTCCCTATCTCAAACTTTTAATCATTTCTTTCCAGAAGAGAAATTTGAGATATTAAGGGAAAACAGTTGGGTAAAAGATCTATTTGCTTTTCAAAACCCTGAGTCAATAATTGAGTTAAACTTAGTACCTGAAGAAGAGAATTATTGCTGCTTAGTTATCATATACATTGATGCTTATGAGACCCTAAGTTTATCAGTGTTTTAGATTAAGATTAAGGAAGACTTTCCTTTGCTAAATAGAGTATCCTGCTATTATTAATGCACCATTCACAACAGCTAGTTTGTGTTAGCTGGGCTTTTCCATTGTAACCCAGTTAAGATCAAAGGGAAGAAACAGGCTGCAGATTATCTTCCAGTGCTACAAGCTGGAATGAGCTGCTGAGCAGACAAGCACTCTCCTCACATTCAACCAGATCTTACCTAGATTTGCCTTTGTATTATTTTTAATGTTATTTTGTAATGTTTTCCATTGTGTTTAAATGTTAGTGTGACTTTGTAAGTGATAACTTTATAATGCTTCATGTTAGCTTTAATATTAATAAAAGTCAATGATTTTATGTTTATTGAACAAAAAATTAGCAAAGTGCTATGAGAAGCTAGCAGTTCTAGAGACATTTGCGATACAAAAGTGAACAAAATAAAAATATTCCCTGGTGGAGCTTATGTCCTGGCAGGAGAGAGACATAAACCTAATAAATAAGCTTTATTGTATCTAGAGGGGAAGTTCTCTAGCATGAGTGTGAAGGGAGAAGTTTTGAGGACCAAATCATGAAGGATTTTGAAACAGCAACTGAAAGATTTAAGCAGAAGATAGGTGAGATATGAGGTTTTTAAAGACTTATTCTGGCTCCTACCTTAAATAAAAATGAATAAAGTAAAATTAAATGTTACCTCCTTAAAGAGGTCTTTCCTAACCACCTTAGAGCAAGTCCTCTGCTATTCTTTCCTATTATATTATGTAATTTGTAATAATTTGATTTACTTAGTTACTAGCTAATCCTGCTACCCTGAAATAAATGTGCCATAAAAGCAAAGATGTCCATTTGCACAATATATAGTGTGTATTCATTATACATTTGATGCAGAACAGATGAATCAGTGATTACACCTGAAGTTTGCAGTCATGTTACCAGAAACAGATGAAGGCATGGCATATTCCTTTGCTTTTTAAAAAAATCTGATTTTGTCAGA
Organism: Marmota marmota marmota; assembly: GCF_001458135.2. Lineage (NCBI taxonomy): Eukaryota > Metazoa > Chordata > Mammalia > Rodentia > Sciuridae > Marmota > Marmota marmota. The sequence goes on from NW_026000108.1 coordinate 10,841,536, forward strand.
AAACCTCCATACACATCCCCAAATGGCATGGATTCATGTTGCTTCCTCATTCTTGTTGGTGCTTAAGCAACTTACATAAAATGTGTTCCTCACATTTCAACTTCTGCCCCTTGTGTATTCCCTGACCCCATGGTTGAGTTCTTTTGGCATTTTTTAAATCCTTTTATTTGTTGATGGACCTTTATTTTCATTTATTTGTATGCGGTGCTGAGAATCGAACCCAGTGCTTCACGCATGCTAGGCAAGCACACTACCGCTGAGCCACAACCCCAGCCCCTGGCATTTTATTTTTAATCATAGTTTAATAATTCCTTTCTATCTGCTATGACACCTAGCCTTGTAATATTTATCAGATTTTCTGTTCTAATGAAGGTAATGGATTTTACATCTTTTATAGGCTGTTTGAAATAGTGCTGGAAAACAGTTCTCCATGAACAGCTCACATTTTTGCATAGATCTTGTCCTCTGAATGAAGGCATTTTAATTCAAGTTAAGAATGTCTATAAGGAAAGAGTCTAACAGAGTGAAGCTAAAATTTGTAGAAACATCCCAGAAAATAAAGGAAAATGTTTTTTTCCCTCCCTAGAGACACTTGCTTCCACTGCATGAGTAATGAGTAACAGAGTGAAGTCTATTAAGAGGGAAAGGTGGCTTATCTGATGCTCAGTAGTCCATTCATGCTACATCCAGACTGAAAGGTCTCTCAGGTGAAGGTCAATTATCACTGTTGCACCCTTAACCATTAGCATAAAGTCTGGCACACAGAAGGAGCCCAAGAAATCATTTCCAGGTTCATCAGTGAGCCCACCAAATCTGAAACAGGAAAACAAAAATCATGCTTCCTCTTTTTACTGATAAGGAGGCAGCAACATTGAAAATACAGCATGAACTGTAAAATCATGTTTTCAGTCTATTAGCTCTTTGAACTTGATAGTTCCCTTTGCCTGCCTTTACAAATCATACACAATGAAAAAAATCAAGTAAAGAATGATTATGTCCCACTCCTCAGTTTATACCTAAAGGACTTAAAATCATCCTACTACAGTGATATAGCCACATCAATGTTTATAGCAGCTTATTTCACAATAACTAAACTATGCAACCAACCTAGATGCCCTTCAACAGATGAATGGATAAAGAAAATTTGAAATTAAAATAAAAATTTTAAAATACATTCTGTTGTCATATAACAAAATTAAAAAGAATGTAAGATACACACACACACACACACACACACACACACACACACACACACACTGGAATGTTATTCAGCCTTAAAGAAGAATACAGTTATGGTATTTGCAGGTAAATGGATGGAACCAGAGAACATCATGCTAAGTGAAATAAGTCAATCCCCAAAAACCAAAGGCCAAATGTTTTCTCTGATAAGTGGATACTGATCCATAGTGGGGTGGGGGTAGGGAAGAATGGAGGAACTTTGGATTGTGCACAGGGGAGTGAGGGGAGGGGTGGGGCAGTGGGAATGGGAAGGACAGTAGAATGAGACAGACATTATTACCTTATATACATCTATGATTACACAACTGATGTGACTCAGCACCATGTACAGCCAAAGGAATAAAAAGTCATGCTCCATTTGTGTACAAAGTGTCAAAATGCATTCTACTGTCATGTATAACTAGAACAAATAAAAAATAATAATATATCAAATGGTGGTGGCACATGCCTGTAATCCTAGCAACTCAGGAGACTGAGGCAGGAGGATCACAAGTTCAAAGCCAGACTCAGCAACTTACAAAGGCCCTAAGCAACTTAGTGAGACCCTGTCTCAAAATTATAAATTATTAAATAAATGGCTAGTAATGTGGCTATGTGTTTAAGTTTCAATTCTCAGTACCAAACAAATATGGTTATGTCAGAAATAAAAAATGGTATACAATTTTCTTTACATTTGAGGTACTGTGTTAAGCCAGCATTTGATGTGGACTTTCTTAATTATTTTCATTTTATTAGACCTTAGCCTGTGGACAGAATATAAACAGTTTTCTTAAAGAAGCTGGTACTGAAGAAATACATATTGAAACACATTAAAAGGAGAGCTTGGTCTCCTGGAAGGATGCTGACATTGTGAATTACTCAAGGTTCAGGTCATTGGGCCAGTTAGGATGGAGGTTATTCAGAGCTGGGCAGATGAGGAGGCCCAGTGTGAAGGGTATGGCAGTGTCCTCGGGGTCTTCATGGTGATGCCTACACTGACTTGCTGACTTGGGGAAGTTCCTTCTGCCCACAACTGGGCAGCAGACCCAGGATCTCTGTTGGAGATGAAGCTGCCTTGCCACCCGTGAGCTCAGCACCTGGGCTGCGAGTTTGCTGCTTAATTTTTCTGTGACACCACAGGATTCTGGAGCCAGCCTTCTTTAACAATCAAGAAGTGGTGCATTAGGGTGTTTGTTATCTTTGATTTTGAAATCAATTTATTTGATTGTAAGTATATAAATATTCATTAAGTACATAAGTAAATATATATTCACTTAACAACGTGTTTAATAATGGCTCACAAGATTCTTGAAAAATTTATTTGTCAAATATCGCCAGCCAGTTCCAACATGATGTTTCCTGTGCTGTCATCTAACGTGCCTCTGTCCCCACACTCCTGAAAACTAGTGGTTACATCTAAAGATTGCTTGCTCAGATTCAGATTTTCTTTATGTGCCTGAATACCTCAGAAGTGGTGCTGTGTATTTCCCATTGCTTAAAATGTGTGAGGAGAAAGTCATATTTTGAAAGTTTATGAAAGACTTCTTTTCTCTAAGCAGACTCCCCAGCCTGATCCCACTGATCATCACGTGAATGTAAGCACAGAGAAAGTGGAATAAACCACGAGGGAAAAGAGAAGAGAATGCAATTGCAACAGCAGACTCTGGGAAGGTGAAAGGAAGTGACAAAGACAACAGCACGGTGGACATGGAGGCTGGCTAGCAGGGACGGGTGTGCAAGCTGAGAGGGAAGCTGACAGCTGCCCTGCAGGTCCCCAGGGAGAGCTGATGGAGGTGGGGGTGGGGTGGGCAGAACTCTTAGGGATGGTGGCAGGTGTACCTTTTGTAGCCCTGTGCAGCAGCATCTCGCCTCTCCCCACCCAGGACCCAGGCAAAGACTGGACATACTCCCTGGGGAGGCTTGACCAAAGGGAGTCTGGCCTTGGGGTACCGGGCGTCGTTGAGGCCAGAAGCTCTAGGAAGATGTGGTGGGACAGGAGGGAGAAGTGAAAACGCACATCGTCAATAGTGAGATTCCTGCAGTCTCCATCCCCTCTGGTCTCCCCATTGCTGAAATTCAGGCTAATCCCTTCCAGGCAGAATGTCATAACGTTCCTCCCTGGGAAAGCCAGCTATCTGCAAGAAAATGACAAGAGTCTCCTACTGAGAAAGTGCGGTGTTTCACGCTGTGGGCAGCCCACCCCTTGACGCCCCTGACAGTGCGTCATTCATGTCTTAGGTTTATTTTATGTTAGAGAAAAAAACCAAAACAATCAGCCAAGGTCAGACTATGAAGAAATCTCACATTAAAGCTAGTCAACCAAAATGAAAATGGATAGAAAGGTACTCAAAGGTAGCAGGCACTGGCAGAAGAAACTTTAAAAGAAAATCAAAACACCTACACCTGTAGAAATCGCCTTAGAAAGATCCATGAAGCAGCAGAGGAGACTAAAACAAACAAACAAACAAAATATGCAAAAATACTGTCAAACAGTATAAATAATAAAAAAATCAAGGGAGGAGTTGGAAAATGATAAATTTATATTCAAAAAAAGTATAAGAAAAAAGACAAAGTAGGAGACAAAAATATGAGAAACTTCACAACTGAGAAGTCTAAGAAGTCATTAGTATATGAAAAATAGGGATTAAAGAGAACAAATTGGAGGAGAGGGAATTACTAAAGAAAAAAAAAAGAAAATTTCTTAGGATTTAAAGGCATGAGTTTGTAGACTAAATGGGTCCATTGACTCTCTGGCACAATGAAAGAAAACCACCTGCTCCCGAGTTCATCTCCAAGATTTCAGGCTCCTGAGAATAAAGTCCTAAAAACATAGAGAGAAAAAAAGTTGGGTAAACCTGAGTGGGAGCATGGCTTCCAGTTTATCAACAGCAACACAGAATGTAGAAAACAATGGAGCACTGTCTCCAAAATTCTTAAGAGAAATGATTCCCCATTTAAAATTCTATGTAACCAGATTCTCAGTTAAGCATGAGGGTAGGAAAATGATATTTTGCCCTATGTGAAAGTGTCAGAGAGTTTAGTTCTGAGTATCTTCTAAAGAACCTATTAAGAAATGTGCTCCATAAAACAAGGAGAAGAGAAAGACATGAGGTCTAGAAAACAGGGCACTAACACGAGAGAGGGAAGGGAAGGCCCAGGATGACCATTACACAAAAGTCCATAGCAGTCAGCTCAGGTTGGAACAGAATGCTGGACAGCTCTAGGAAGAATATTTCCAAGAAACCCAAAAAGGGAGAGAGAGAGAAAACGAGAGAGAGAGAGAGAGAGGGAGAGAGAGAGAGAGAGAGAGAGAATCACACACATGCCCTGAAATCTTGACTAAGGCTCATGAGCATATTGAGAGATGTGCATGTCTTGCAAAGAGCTGGACCATAATCTTAACTGTACATGGAATACCAAGCCAGGAAGGAGGAGGGAGAGACAGTTATCACCTCTGGGGTAAATTGAAGTTTTACAACAAAGGGAACGTACCCATAGAGTGGTATAAGCTCAGCCATGGATAACAGTCACAAGGTCATGATAATGTAAGTGCTGATGCATAATTGATTTAAAGTGGTAACATTTCCCTACTGGCAGGATAAAGGGTAAAAGAGAATGCCTTGAAGGGTGGGGTTAATGCCAACATCTCCTTTTCCATACTAGGAAGTCAAAAAATAATATTCAAAACAGAAACCTAGAAACAGCATGTAAGCATGCTATTTAGACATGTGGAAGTAAATACCAGGAAAAAATATAGAAGGAATTGAAAATGCTTAGCTTGGAAAGTGGACTTTGACTTGAGGAAGGGCTAGATAGGAGAATGTGGAGTTTGGTTCAGAAAAATAGATTCAGAGTCCATAGCCATCATTACCATAAGAGGTGTGGACTTGGCCCCCCACGTGGAGCCCTCTGAATCCTGGCTTTCTTGCGCCTGTCAGTAAGGAATCTGTGCCCTTTGTTTTTCCAGAGTTTACTCATCTGTAAAATAAGGATAATCATAAACCTAGCTAAGGAGATTTGAAAAGTAAATGTATTCATTTACTTGTGGAGTGCTTGACACATAGTAACATCTCAATAAACATGAGCTTTTGTGGCTATTAGTTCCTGAAAACAGGCAAAAACCATCACTGGCCCTTGGGAAAAAGGACGCCAAAGTTGTAACACAGTTTGGAGCCAGACAAGTCTTTCTTCTGATGACTGAAATCCTCTCTCCTGTTCTCCATTTTCGCTGCTTCTTTGGGGTTTCAATATCTGGCCCTGTGCAGGTGAGACCCAAGCTCAGCCTTGGTCCTGAAGAGGAAAGCGCAGAGCAAGCGAGGATGCGCGGTGTCCGTCGTTCTCCGTGTAAACTCGGAGGAGCCGCCTTCGCGGTAGGCGAGGAAGTGGGAGGAGCCCAGAAGGCACCCAGCTGCAGGAATTCCAGTCTCCTCGATGGCGGCGCTGGGGTGCGTACCGTCGTGGCTGCCTCTGCTCCAGCTGCTGCTGGCTGCGGGCGCGGGGGGCGCCCAGTGGAGCGGGAAGGGCACCAGCCAACGCCTGCAGAGCATCTTCCTGGGCCGCTGCGCCGAGTACTGCTCGCTGGTGAGCCCTGAGCTGCGGTGAGCACGGCAGGGGGAGTGGGAAAGAGGGTGAAGGGCGTCCAGTTGGCAAACAACGTCTCCCAGGGGTCGTGGCTGGGGCATTAGCGGGCCTTGCCCAGATACATGTGAGGGAGAAGGGTAAGGGTTATAAAGGGCCGGGGCCAGTGTGGAGGGTGGGGGTCTGGAGGTGAGGGAGCAAGGGTGGGGGCTACTGTGAGGGGTGGACTGTTGTGGGGGTGTCCGCCCAGGGTGACGGCTGGGTAAAGGCCAGTTTGGAGTGTTAGGGACAGATGCGGACGGTGAACATGAGGTTAAGAGAACAATTCTATAAAATGGGCTCCCTGTGCTGACCCCTACATGCTCTTTTTTTCCAAGAAGCGATTTACCTGCAGTCCTGCCTGGCCTCAGTGCACAAGATATGTCACATTACTGAGCAAACTACCTTTTTCCTGCAGGAGAAATGGAGGCCCGAGGTAATGTTGATAGGAGGAACCCAAGTCACTCTGCAGGAGGAGACTTGTGACTAGATCTTGAAACTCTGGGAGCTAAGGATAGTTCCTCCTAACCTAAAATCTGTAAGAATGTGCGGTTGAGAACTGGTCAGCATGGGCCAAGGTGACCTAGAGTTGCCATGACAGTGAGGACTTCTCCCCTTGTCTTATGAGCCTGGGACAAGGCTATATTCCTTAGTTCAGAGAGCCACCGCAGCGGCTGATTTTAAATCCATTGTTTGAGCCGGGACGGTTTGCTTTATTTTTTGTAGCTCTGGTTCTGTTGTCAATATGTGACCAAATGGCCTATAAAATCTTGGGAGAAAGGCAAATCTTTTGCAGCACATCATGGTGTAGATATATATANGTTCAAACCCTATTACCAAAAAAAAAGATATATATATATATATATATTTTGACTTGTATTTTTGCACAGGGACAAGAACTGCACAGCCATCTGGGAAGCCTTTAAAGTGGTGCTGGACAAGGACCCGTGTTCTGTGTTCCCCTCGGACTATGACCTTTTCATTAACCTCTCCAGGCACTCCATTCCCAGAGACAAGGTAACCACCTCTGTCTCAGATAAATCCTCACTCTTTCTCTGTGGAGATAGACAATGGTCAGGTACGGGATCAGCTGGCCCCAGCATCCTGTGGTATTATGGAAAAATCAAGCAGCAAACTCTCAGCCCATGCGCTGAGCTCACTGGTGGCAAGGCAGCTTCATCCTAGTCACGAGCAGAAGGAACTTTCCGAAGTCAACAAGTCAGTGCTGACCTCAGGAAGTTGCCACACCCTTTACACTAGGCCTCCTCATCTGCCCAGCTCTGAATAACCTCCATCCTAACTGGCCCAGGGGCCTGAACCTTGAGTAATTCAGGAGACCCATCTCTCCTAAAATGTCTCAATATTGTGTTTATTCAGTACCAGCTTCTTTAAGAAAACTACCTGTCTATATTTTGTCTGCAGGCTAAGGTCTAATAAAATGAAAATAAATGAAAAAGTCCACATAAAATGCCGCTTAGCACAGTACCTCAAATATGAAGAAAATTGTATACCATTTTTATTTCTCTGACATAAACATATATATATATATATATATATATATATATATATATGAAATAAACACACACACATATATATATGTATATATATACATATATATATATGTAAATGTTTGTTTGGTACTGGGGACTGAACCTGGGGTGCTTAACCACTGAGCATATCCCCAGCCCTTTTTTTTTTTCTTTTTAAATTCTGAAAGAGTATTGTTAAGCTTCTTAGGACCTCCTCAAGTTGCTGAGGCTGGCTTTGAACTTGTGATCTTCCTCCCTCAGCCTCCCAAGTCACTGGGATTATAGGTGGGCACCACGCCTCTTGACATAATCATTCTTAACTTGATTTTTTCATTGTGTATGATTTGAAAAGGCAGGTAAAGGGAACTATGAAGTTCAAAGAGCTAATAGACTGAAAACATGATTTTACATTTTTGTTGTATTTTGAATGTTGCTGCCTCCTTATCAATAAAAAGGGGAAGCATGATTTTTGTTTTCCTGTTTCAGATTTGTTGGGCTCACTGATGAACCTGGAAATGATTTCTTGGGCTCCTTCTATGTGCCAGACTTTATGCTAATGGTTAAGGGTGCAACAGAGATAATCAACCTTCACCTGGGAGTCCTTTCAGTCTGGATATAGTGTGATTGGACTACTGAGTGTCAGATGAGCCAATGAGTGGGGGATATTGTCATTTATATTGTGTTGCATGAAAACACTATCGATAGTAGGAACGGTAGGGTGTACTATAAGACTACTGTGTTTTGAGGCACTTCTTTAGACTATGAAGTACGTTCTGTGATGGCACACCATCCTGATCACAGCTGGGGAAGATGAGAAAGGACTCATGCTCCCCATCTTCCAGATGCAGAAACTGAGACAGGGAGTTTACACATGATGACACATCTAGTCAAGACCTTGGTCAAGATCACACATTTAGTGCATGACAGAAGCAGCATCCCATCCCGTCTCTTGATCTTTTTTAATGCTTTTTACTACATGTACGTACATTTTGTACATGGGAAAATATTTCATTATCTTTTGCAGGATAACCTTGGAATAAAGGGAGTGGGAAGGATAGCACTCTTCAAATGCATAAAAAGAGACTCAAGGAAAACGTAGTCATCTGCAGCAAGTTAGATTTGAATGAGAAATGTGTTTCCTTCTTGTCTCGATGACATTGTGCCTGAGTCATCTGTTTTGATTATTTTTGGTGTTTGTTTTTCTTCAGTCCCTGTTCTGGGAAAATAACCACCTCCTTGTTACTAGCTACTCAGAGAACACCCGTCGCTTTACGTCCCTGAGTGATGTTCTATATGGCCGGGTTGCAGATTTCTTGAGTTGGTGTCGACAGAAAAATGGGTCTGGTAAGACTGCTGTGCACATGACAAGAGAAGCAGGAGCTCCTGCTTACTGTGCATTTGCCATCCACATCGAATGCTTTCGTATGCCTTCATCCCATTTATCTCACCAATCCTCTGAGGCAGGTGGTGACAATAATAATTAATAGTAATAATAATAGAAAACACTCTTTTTTTTTACTAGGTATGAGTCTAAGCACTTTACACATATCAATTAATTTAATCTCTGCAGTAGTCCCATGAGATCCCTGTTTTGACATGAGAGTACTGAAGCACAGCATGATTGAGAAATATGCTTCAGGGCGGCAGGCTAACAAGCTGCTGTCACTCAGTCTGACTGACAGCTCGTGCGCCCAACCCAGCTCCATGCTGCCTTCTTATCTTCATTGCTAGAACACAAAACTGAAGCTTGGGCTGGTAAATGACTTGTGCACCTGGTGCAGAATGTGGGCTAAATGTGGGGCTGGCAAATATTTTAAACAGATTCTTCCCTGATATGATCTTTGAAACGAAATGTGTTTTTTGCTTTTCTCTTAGGGCTGGATTACCAGTCCTGTCCTACATCAGAAGATTGTGAGAACAACCCTGTGGATTCCTTTTGGAAAAGGGCATCCATTCAGGTAAATCTGGGATGGATGACTCAGGACTTGAGCAAGTATGGGACCTGTGAACACAGAACAGAGGGGCTCAGAGACGGGGACCGCAGGTCATTACTAACTTTTATAAGCCTCAATTGCTACTTGACAGCATCCTGATTCATTCTGCTCCATAAAGTTGAGAGGGTTTTAGGAGATAAATATTTAATGCAGTGTCTGATCAGAGAAAGCATTAAGTAAATGTTAACTGTAAGTGAGGATATTACATAGCCATTATTATTTCTATTATATCACGGTTGCTATTAGTGTTTCAAATCAATTTCTCTTTTATTGTCATGTCAGATGGGGAGGATAACCCCTCTTTTATGGAAGATCTTGGTACAAGGACTAGATGGAGTGGTTAGAAATGTTCACCAACTAATATTAATGGGAGAGGAGATGATAAGAGTCTGCAGATAAATTGGAGATGAAGAAATAGGCCCCCAGCTAAGCTAGCTGTGTTGGTCAGAGAATATCGTCACCAGGGTTGATGATAGCTTTCAGTAGCTATAAAATGCCAATGATTATAGTTCATATTCTTTGTCACCAGGCTTAGAATAAAGGTTAGAAATAAAGAGGGTTAAGTCCTTAGCTCAGTGCCTGGCAAAGAGCTGCCAACTATCAAATGTAAGTTATATTGATCAGGAGGCAGGCAGAAATCAGGCTACTTCCACCCACCCACCCCCGCCTCCCTTTCAGGGATATCATATCTCTTTGGGTCCCATCTTCTATTCTGGATCTCCAGATGTCCACTGGGTCCATTGCTATTCAGGGTGAAGGGCTTTTGGCCAAGTCTTCCACCACAGCGGCAGTCAGGAACTAAGCAAAGACTCCCTCCATCAAAGGACACTGTGGACCCTGTGCTCTCCAGCCTGCTCCAGTGAGAAAACACTGTTTCTTCCTCCTTCCCAGGGGTTCTATCTTGAGTGCTAACTCCAGTCAGCTGGCAGGGCCTGCCAGAGCCCCAAAGTTGAGGATTGGGAGGCTATAAATGTGTCTACACCTGAAAGTGGGGTCACCACAGTGATTCAGGGAAGATGTCAGCATTACACGTAAAGGAATCGTATTCTACCTGAGTGATCTGCCAGACTTCAGAGTGTGTGCTGCAGACCACCTTCTCACACTCCCCCAGTTCTGTCATGGGAAACCAGTAACAGTGCTCACCATTTTCGAGCCCTTAGAATATGCTGGGTAATTGAAACATGAAAAGATGTTGTCTAAAAAAGTGATGAGGAAAGGACTTGAACCTGAGGTAATAAATACTCAATAAATATTAAGTCATTGATATTATCACTCTTATTTTTGCAATGCTAAGGATTCAAACCTATAGCCTTGTGCATGCTAGTTAAACTCGCTATTATTGAGCTACATCCCCAGCCCAAACATTAAGTTATTATTTTAAAATTTTTCATCTTTACAACAATCTCATGAGGTAGATATTTTTACAGATGGGTAAAATGAGGTGCATAGAGTTGGAGAAACTTTGCTAGAGTGCCAGAGGTGATGTACAGGATTAGAAACCAGGCAGTCCAGCAGCAAAGACCAAAATTTCAACCACCATATTATATGGCCTCACTGTATCTGTATGTATTTTAAAATTAACTCTTTATTGTCAATATAATAGCTGCTTATGACAGAGAATGACAAATTACAGAAAATGTAAATGAGAAGTGTTCCTGCTCCTATTACCTAGAGGCAACCTCCACAACACAGTGGTCATCAGACCTTGACATTTGAGGACTTAATTTTGCCTGTTAGCACCACTTGAAAGCAACCCAAGACATGTGTGACATGGAGTGTCCTGTTGTCATGGCACAGCTGGTATGGGGGTCGTTTCCCTTAGAGCATAAACCCAGGCTTGTTTATCTCAGTGACACATAATTCTTCCTCACTTGTGTTTATTCTAGCACAAACATTTTTGGGAAATTACATGCTCCCAGGGTTTTCTGAACTGGAGATTAGGAGTTTTCTGTGGCCTGTTTCTCCCTTCGGAATTACCAGACTTCTGATTATTTATTTTAAATGTGGCGAAGCTCATGCCCTGTTTACCTAATCTTGCATTTTTCTTTGGATATAAGCCCTTTCTCTGCTATTGCAAATACATTGTAGACATTTACTAAGGGCTGGTTAGTATTTCAGATATGAGTATCACGGTTTACATACTATTCTTTTGTGGTTGGGTGTTTTAAATTGGCTCCTCATATTTTATGATTACAAACCGTGCTGCACTGCACATCTTTGTGCCTAGTGCTTCTGGTGGTCCTTTGTGTTGTTTGCCAAATATTTCTGGCTTGTTTTCCGCACCTGTGGTTTGCACTCCCCTGCTTCTTGGGATTATTTTCCCGTGATTTATATTGGCCAATGAGATGTGAATGACTGTGACCTGTATGATGTTGGGAGAAGCCTTTAGAATGGGTGGTGATGGTCACCTGTGATCCCAATGACAGGGGGTGTTTTGGGAGCTGAGACAGGAGGATCACAAGTTTGAGGCCATCCAGGGCAATTAAGAACCTGGCTCAAATAAATAAAATAAAATAAAAAGAGCTGGGATAGGGCTGGGATGTAGCTCAGTGGCAAAGCATCTGCCTTGCATTCGCAAAGCCCTGGGTTGGACCCTCAGTTCCAAAAAAGACAAAAACAAAACAAAACAAAACAAAAAAAAACCCACCCCCCAAAAAATAAGATTAAAAAAAAAAGAGCTGGGATATAGTTCAGTACTTTCCTAACATAGGGTAGGCTCTGGGTTCAATCCCTAGTATCCCCCCGACAGACACCAGGAAAAAAAAAAAAAAGTGTGTCTATGGTTTGCCACCTTCCTTTCTTCCTTCTGGCCAATCAGAGATTTTGCAGCTATGGAGACTTCCTCAGCCAAGCTCCCAGAGAACACAATAAGCAAAACTCCTTGGGCCTGTGATAAACTTGTGGAATGAACATAAAATAAGTCTTCTTGTGGCTTTAGCCAGCAGGACTTTAATGCTGTCTGTTATGGCAACACAAGCCAGTGTATTCCAGCTGGTACTGATGCTGTGTATTTCATATAATTTTTGTGTATTTTGTATCATCTTCTTATAGTAGAGCTCCAGTTAGGGAATTACTGAATCTATGACTTTTTGACATTTGAAAGCAATTTGCTTCCCCAAATAAACCAGTGATGAGATTTGCCCATGTTGATGATTGTCATTTTTTTTTAAAGAAAGTTTATTTCATAGCAAAAAAAAAAATGACATGTCTTACTTTGCTCAAAATCATATTGTTGTTGTTTTTTTCTTGCAGTATTCGAGAGACAGTTCTGGGGTGATCTATGTCATGCTGAATGGTTCTGAGCCCACAGGAGCCTATCCTGTCAAAGGGTAAGAACTACAGCACCAACAAGTACAGCACAGAATGCCAAAATGTTAGCTGTTTGGAGGTAAAGAGAATGGCCCTAGTCTCCAGTCTAGTGCATGCTCCTGCAAATTCAGGTAAAGCAAACAGCTGAATGGCCTGGTGATAGAATCTTGTCTATATAGTTAAGCCATTAATAGCTGATGAATGCATGAATAAGTAACCAAAAAATAAAAGCTGAAAAAATAAAGCTACTTAAATGTTAATGTATAGATCAACTAACAACTGAAATAGAAAAATATGTTATTGCCTTAGGACTTTAAGAAATGTCCTCCAGGGCTGGGAATGAAGCTCAATAGTAGAGCCGTGGCCTAGCACAAGCAAGGCCCTGGGATTCATCCCCAGCAGTGCAAAAGGAAAGGAGGAAGAAAGGAAGAAGGAGGGAGGGAGAGAAGGAGGAAGGAAAGAAATGTTTTCCCTGTCGCTCAGTTTTTTTGCAGATTTTGAAATTCCATACTTCCAGAAGGATAAGATCACACGAATCGAGATCTGGGTCATGCATGAGATTGGGGGAACCAATGTGTAAGTCATGGTGCTACTGAGGGTGGCAGCTATGCAGACACGCTTGTCTCGGATGTGACATGATCAGGTCCATTTACTTTTTCAGTTTTGGAGAAATGCCAGTCTTCTTTATTTCTAGCATGGTCAATACAGAAAGACAGAGGCTTGACTCCTCGAAATGCTACTAGCCAGTCCTGAGTCCCCAGAGAAATCCTCCTTTATCCAGTAGACTTATGGTGTTCCTTCCTGAATGACTTGGGCAGCTTTGGATAGCCAAATTCCTTATGCATTTGTGAGGGTCAAAGCCAATTTCTCCTTCTGGTCATTTAAGCCCCAAAGCCCTTACTGGTTTTCAGCACCAAACCAGGGACTCTGAAGACTTTTTTCTCAGGGAGAAAATAACTCCACAATTGAATCCCAAATAACTGGGAAGGGAAGTTTTACGGTGCATATTGTTTTGGGAATCTACTTGAGTTTATATACAGATGCAAGCTTGAACTCGTGTTTCTCACCAATGAAGGGCACTCCTGGCACAAAATAATATAAAAACAGTTAAACCCATTAGGTTTAGACACTTGCCTGTGAAGCTACAGCCCATTTAAAGCTAAGCAGCCATGATGGAGCTTCAGAAGCAAGCTGGGGCCTGGTTCTTCAGAGCTTTGATGGTACCTGGAGGAGAGTGTTGCCAGACTCAGGAGTAGGTGTGCCACTGGATGTGTGTTCCAAGAGAATCTCAGTAAATACCTGTTTTCATCCCATCTAAGACTCACCATAAATTGGGTGTTATTTTTCCCTATCTCTTGGGCAACAGATTGCAATAAATTTGAGACTACATATGACATAAATTATGCCATATGTCTCTTAGGAAGTATATTACAATAAATTTGCTAACTTCATATTACTTAAGTTTTACCAAGATCTGCATTTCCCTCCCAAAAGACAAATTCCACTCATTGTTTCCTGAAAAACATTATTGTTTTCCTTGTTTTCATAAGAAGTTGCTTCTTGTCTAGAAATTATGCTTGCTTGTGGTTTCAGTGTCTCCGTTAAGAGGAAGCTTGTCCTTTGAATTTACCTTTAGAGAGATTAGGAAACTGCAGTTCAGTGTCATGTCAGCTCATCATTTCTATTTCAGGAGATGTTCCAGAAAGGTCAGGATATATGGTTGGACATCTGAGTCACCAGGTAGAGTTGTAGGTCACGAGCTAAGAAAGGGAGTCTTGGACTGTTCAGAATTTAAGGAAAACACATGAAGATTATAGTTAATAAAATTGTATTGTATTAGGGATTTTTGTTAAATAAATAGATTTTAACTATTTTTTGTCACAAAAAAGTAACTATTTGAAATGTTAGATATACTAATCTGTTTCAGTATGGTGATAATTCCTCTCTCTCTCTCTCTCTCTCTCTCTCTCTCTCTCTCTATATATATATATATATATATATATATATATATATATATATATATAATCAAAATGTCACACTGTAATCCTCAAATATACACAATAAAATTTATTTTAAAACAAACAAGCAAAAACCCATATAGGCAAAGACCTACAAACGACATGATTAATACCTGATTGCATTTGGCATGGCTTTGGCAGTCTTTATTCAAAGGAACTGTAGAGTGACCCTTGACTCTTCTTTGAGTCCAGGCACCCTGAAGTCTCCATGTCACTGCTTACTGAAAAATCCTGATAGCAAGTCTCGCCCAGAGAAGGGCATTGTCCTGACTTTGGCAAAGTTCTGGAGGCTGTTTGCCCTCTTCATTCCATAGTGGCTGGAATTCCACACTGTGGCAACTTGTGCAGGAAGTTGCAACAGGAGGTTGCTCATTTCCTCCCTGCACTCTGCCTCTCTACTGATGTCATGGTGGGAGGCTGTTTAACCTCCCGTTCCTCACAACCCAGGCAGGGCTCTGCCTGCAATACGAACACCAGGCCTAAAAACCACATGGCAGGGTCGTGTCTGCCACTGAGGCCTTTATAAACCACCCCTGCTTCATTGAGACCATCAGGAGGGAAGACTCCCCCACTGGTGAGGGAGTGGAAAAGCACTCCTGCTGCACTCTGCTGGGTGTGACCTGCCAGTGCCTGTGGGGAGCTGTGAAACAGATGCAAACCCTTGCTGCTGGAAAACCTGATTTTACACATTTACACTGAGGAAACAAATGAGGAAGAATGTATATGAAAAGGAAGTTCCAACAAGGTTTATTATAGCATAAAAGGCATAAAAGGAATCAGCGTAGGTCTTCCAAAGAGGGAACTCAGTATATGAGTTACAGTCTGTAAGGGAGACCATGCAAGGGTGAAACACATCGGTACATGTCTATATAAGGGACACACACACACACACACACACACACACACAGACATGAGCTAAAGCAGAACACAAAACATCATGGACAGCAGAGTGTCCTTGCTATGTTTGAAAAACCTTGTGGAAATAAATGTATCTTAGAAGTCCATAACTATGATCCAAGACCCAATTGGACGCTTGAAACTGCATATTGTACCAAATCCTATATGTACTGTTTTTTTTCTGTACAAGCGTACCTATGATAAGGTGTGATTTTAAAATTTGTCACAATAAGAGATTAACAACAGTAACTAATAATAGAATGACAAAAATATACTATAATAAAATGATATAAATGTGTCTCACTGTGCTTTACTCATGTCTACAAGATGAGATAAAAGGGAGTGAATGACAAGGCATTCACCACTCCGTGTGGCTGTAACTTTTGCAGTGTGAGGTGTGACAGCAAAACTAGCATCTATTTCTTTTCCCTTCTTCACAATTTCATGGGTGGAAAGGAGGGTCACTCCTACATAGTTCTGAGCACTATCCATGTAGGATTTTTTTTCTTTGCTTATTACATTGAGAACTTTCACCTTTTCCCTTGAAGGAAGCACTTCCCAGCTTCTTTCTGGTGTATTCAAAGACCCAGTGCTGGGTCTTCCCAGCATCTTCTGCCGGGTGCTTTCCCATATTCCCTCTGAGAGAAAAATATCTGAGAGCACACAGTCAAAAGAAATTTTATTTACGTTAGGAACCACTTCTTCTTCCTCCTCCTATATTTATTTATTTTAAAATACATGTTCTTATGTTTTAGGGAATCCTGTGGAGAGGGCAGTGTGAAAATCCTGGAGGAGAGACTGCAGGCCATGGGCTTCCAGTCCAGCTGCGTTGACGACTACCTGTAGGTGGTCCTGTGTGTGAGACATGCACTCTCAAAGGGGGGGTGGGCTGTGGAAAGGGTTCCAGGCATCACCTCTAAAGGCCACCGGATTGTCTTCTGGGTTGCTTCTGGATGCAGGGGTGGGGAGCACCTTCTGGCCAGGGTTTTGTCTGAGTCCTTCCCACTTCTCAGAGTCCATTTGGATGATGGTTAAAGAATATTCAGAGAAGAACTTTATCCTTTGCCCATATCTGGTTTCCTTCTCACCTTGTTTACTGTGTGGTGAGGAACTGAAAAAGGATTGTGTATTTGGGCCCCTGGGGGTTCTTGTCCACAGTTGGTGCTAAGGCCTGAGTTGGTTAGAGATGTTTACAGACAGGTACTTCACCAGAGAGCAGTGGAGAAAAATAGCAGCTTCTATTTGTTGAGTAATTATGGACCAGACTCTTTATGTCATACTCAGGTGTCCCTTCCCGCTTCTTGGACATTGAGAGAAGCTCAGCTGAAGCCCTGGGGTGGTTGTAAGCCCCGCTCTCCTGGACTCAGATCCCCATCTCCATTGCTCTCCGCCTCAGCCTCTAAGGGAGCAGACACGCTGGCTCTTTGGGTCTGGAGTCCAACATTGTTAGGACTTGGTGGCTTTCTTGAACATTTATTAGTGTTTCCGTGTGGAAACTGTCATTGACTAGGGCTCTGAGGGGGTCCCCCAGAAGAGAGACCAGGACCTCAGCTTGACCCTGGCAAGTTCTTTTTTTTTTTTTTTTTGTGGTACCCGGAATTGAACCCAAGGGCACTTAACCACTGAACCAATCCTCAGCCCTTTTTATTCTGAGCCAGGGTACTGTTAAGTTGCTTAGGGACATGCTAAGTTGCTGAGGCTGTCTTTGAACTTGTGATCCTCTTACATCAGCCTCCTGAGTTGCTGTGGTTACAGTCATGTGCCACCACACCTGGTCCTGATGTACAGGGCAGAAAGAATTTCTGATGTACAGGGCAGAAAGAATTTCAGGATGCATCAGAAAGAGGCACAAACAGAGATTTACTCAGGAAATCAAGGAGTGCACACTTAAAGGGACAGGGTGAGGGCTAACTTGAGAGTGAGTTGTGCTTTTGGGATCTCAGGCTCTTCTTCTAAAGGATATTTTGTAAATGGCAAATGTGAGAAACATGCGGGGGTGACATTAGCTTGATGGACTGGATTCTTTGCATCACAGAGCACAGGGCAGGCCATGGTGGTCTGGTTCTTTTTAGGATCTCTAGGCTAACATTATTTAGCTCATAGATAATGCATGAAATGTACCCATATCATGAGTTTAATAATAAGTTTACTAATAATATCTCTAAGCTTCATTTAATTAGTCTAAAAAAGTGCATTGTAGAAACTGTCAAGGTACGAAAGTACTAAGTAACTGGGCTCACAATGCTCTAGTATTTATGGGCCTTTCAAAAATTCAGGAGAAATTTGCCTGCAGACCACAAGTGAGGATGTTTGAAGCCTTTGAGTTTAAAGTTATAGTTTCTTTTCCCTTCCTTGTTAGTCTCCTTTCTAGTTTTCCTTATTTCTTCCATCCTGCCTCAAAATGACATCAGAAGTCTTCTGTCTACTACCCACGATCATCCTGCCACCTCTGCCTTCCCCAAAGCTCCACAGGCTGCATATTGCTTCCCGCAGAGCAAAGCTCCTGGAAGTGAGGGCCACTGGTTCCCCTTAAAGCTGTTCTGTTACCTGTATCATTTCATCTATATTAGCATTAGTATTGCTAATGTTTCCAGGAAACTCCAAGGTCGGGCACCATTTTATCACCCCCTTTTAAAAAACAAAATAAAGCAAATACCCTTTTCTGGAAATATAACCTGCATACAGGAAAAAGCACAAACATGGTATACAGTTGGATAAATGTTCACAAGTTCATCATACAACCAGCACTGTGAACAAGAAGTAGGACCTAACCAGCATCCATCCAAAGTTCGCCCCCGCTTCCATTTTGGCTACTACCCTCTGCTTCCGTAGTTCTGTTTCCCACATTTGTAATGCCACCCGTTAGTTTTGTCTATCTTTAAACTTTTGTAAATATTCTCTTTTGATAGATGAAATAAGTGGCCCAATGTCAACACTTAGGGACAGAACTGTGTATGGCCTGGAAGTGGATTCTTTCCCTCCTGCTACCATGCTCTTCTTTCTGAATCAAAGCCCTAGATTTTAATCCAAATGCGTTGACATGCTCTTGTGGTCCCAGCACATGGGAGGCTGAGTCAGGATGATTGCTTGAGCCCATTAGTTGGAGACCAGCTGGACCATACAGTGAGACCCTGTCTCAAAACAAAACAACAACAACAACAACAAATAAATAATTGCATAGAGTAGACTTTAATGAAAAGTAGGTAAATCCAAGGAAGGATTGCTTAGCTTAGCATGCCCTTGAGTGACAACATAGCTTTCCTGTTCTTCTGAATCCTCTTCAGTCATCCTGCCCCTGAGATCCCATCTTGGCTTCCCTCTGATCTGATGCCCTGTGCACTGGCACCTGCTCCTGTCTCCAGGGCTGCTTTCTGTTCCCTCCTGCTCTGGAACTTCACATCTTCTCCCTCCACTGTGTACAGCAAATGAGCTTTCTCCATGGAAAGCCAAACACGAGTTCTTACCCATTATTTGAAGTCAATCTTCTTCCCAAAGCAGAGTTTTTTTCCAAACACTAAGTACTGGGCTCTAAGTATGTGCATGTAGACAGGGTTACAAGCTCAGGCTCTGGAGTCAGCCAGCAAGGTTCAAGTTCAGCTCTCTGATTCACTACTGTGAGAACTTGGGCAAATCACTGTCATCAGCTTTCTCTAGTGTAAATTGGAGATGAAAATTGTCCCAACTCCATTTGCTTGTTATAGGATTAAGTGACACTATCTATATAAAACACATAATCAATTTTCTTGATACATTGTAAGTGCTCAGTAAATGCTAGCTAATGTTTCAAAAAGGAATAGTTTGTATTTTTTTGAGGGCAAAGACTTTGTTATCTCCAGGTCTTCTCAGGCATATCATAAATGTTTGAAGGATGGAAGTTATATAGATAATTCCTTAAATCTTATTTTCTTTCTGTAGACCAGTGAAGCTCTTAAAGTGCGTGGACCACAATACTCACTCTGATTGTGCCTTAAATTCGTGAGTAAAAGACTAAATTCAAATTGCCTTTCTTTCTCAGATAACCTCTCCTTAGTATTATAGAACATGGGTGAATTGCAGCATGGTCTTAACCCACCCTAATCTGTGTGGCTGCAAGGTGAGGTCTGTTCTTCTGCACCACATCTCACCTCCTCTGTCTCTCTGGGCTTCCAGGCGGGTGCAGGTTTGATAGACATTTGCCAACCTGAGCCAAACTCCTCCCAGGAACTTCAAGCAGAGGTGGCTCTATGTCATCCTCTGCTGTGGCAGTACTTGCTTCTGCAGAAATTCTATTAGTGAGGAGGCAAGGGAACCTTTTAACATTTATTTCTTAATCTTAATTTAACATTTTATTAAATTGAGACAAAATTCAAAATTATGAAAGGGTTGAGAAAGTCTCTTGGTTGCCCTATCCCAAGGTGCAGAAGAATAAACCTCCCTGCTTCTAGACTCTTGTGTGTCCTTTTAGAGTATCATGTGCTCATAACAACACA
Organism: Marmota marmota marmota; assembly: GCF_001458135.2. NCBI lineage: Eukaryota > Metazoa > Chordata > Mammalia > Rodentia > Sciuridae > Marmota > Marmota marmota. Next base: position 10,861,587 of record NW_026000108.1, read on the forward strand.
CACACACACACACACACAGTTCTTTTATACCAGTCATAATAAATTATAATATTCATAAGATTCTGGACCTTTTTTTCACTTGACAGTATATCCAGGAGCTGTTTCTACATTTTTTTTTTTGGTACTGCGGATTGAACTCGGGGGCATTCAACCACTGAGCCACATCCCCAGCCCTATTTCATATTTTAGAGACAGGGTCTCACTGAGTTGCTTAGCGCCTCCTAGTTACTGAGGCTGGTTTTGAACTTGCAATTCTCCTTTCTTTGCCTCCCAAACTGTTGAGGTTATAAGCGTGCGCCACTGCGCCAGGCATGTTTCCACACGTTTTTCAAAAGAAATTTTATTTTATATATTTGAAACTTGCCACATGATGTTATGGGAAATATATAGATAGAAAAATGGAGACTACAGTGAAGCTGATTAATGTGCCTGTCATCTCACATGGTTACTTTTTTGTGACAAGAGCAACTGAAATCTGCCTCACAAAAATCTCTGATATGAAGCAGTTTTAATACTCACGAATGTCCTTTCCCGACACCTGCCGTGGCACCGGCTGTTTCATTCTTTCTTTCTTCATGTTGGCTCACTGCAGTCTTTTTTTGTTCCATTCAGTAACAAATATTTAATGCCTCCTGTGTGTCATGGTGCAAAGCAGTGTTGTCCCTAGAGACACTAAAGTACACTTAGGGAGAAGATGATGAACAGCACATAAATAAATTAAGTCAGTCTAAGTGCTAGTGCTGCTCAGGATATGAACGTGCTCAGAAATGGAGGCACTACTTCCACAGTGAGGATCAGGGAAGAACCTTTCAGAGAGAAGGAAGAGCAGAAACCAACACCCTCAGGCTAAGGACCAGGCCACACAAGAGAGAACCCAGGGGATGGAGTCTTGTGAATGACACGCCCAGGCCCTGGGTTCAAGCAGCTCCTATCTGAGGACACTGTGGGGGACAGTAGGTTTCCAGCATTGTTTATACTAGTCCAAATATGGAAACAACCTGAATGTCCACTGATAGATAAAGAAAATATTCATGTATAATATATATGTTTTTCCATTGTGTACATGTATATAAATGTATGTCTGTATATTTACATTTTATAAATTCAATGGAACATTATCCAGCCTTGAAAAAAGGAGATTGTGGGGTTGAGGATGTAGTTCAGGTGGCAAAGGATTCTCTCTCATGATGAGGTCCTGGGTTCAATCCCCAGTGCCACATGTGCACACCCACACATGGAGATGTCACCATTTGCCGTAGCACGGAGGAACATTATGCCAAGTGAAATAAGCCAGATGCAGAAAGAAAACTATTGCATGATCTCATCTATATGTGCAGTATAATTTGAAAAGAAGGAATGGAGATGGAGCTGAGTTGAACTCAGCACACACGAGCCCTGGGTTCAATCCCAGGTACCTCAAAACAAAGCAAAACAAAAAAACCTCAAATACACAGAGGAGATTTCCACATTTTTGATGAAGCTGCCTCAATCTTTTCACAGTTCCTCATTAATGTTACTGTGTATAAGTGTGATTTTTTTTAACCTCGTTGCCCATGGGTGGACAGTTAGATTGTTTTCAGTTGTTACCCCTCGTCAACTGTGAATAAGAGGAAGTGCTCTTGGCCCATCTCATCCCACAAGTGCTCAAGGCACAGGCCTGTGCTCATGTTAGCAGACACAGATGTAAGCTTACTCATTGGCTTCTTTCTGATTTGAACTTATTTTTATTCATTTGACTTTGTTTTTTGTACAAAAAGCAGTCATGCCGTACGCGTTGTCCTGCTGGAAATTTCGTCACTTAACAGTGCCAGGGCCTCCTCTTTTCAGTGGGTTCAGACCAATCTTTCAGTGGCTGCAGAATATTCTGCAGGATGGCCCTGCTTCCAGTCATTTAATCCTTCCCCAGCCATAGGCTGGCTTAGTTGTAGGTCACTGTCACAGTTGTTGTGTTATTATAAATAGTGCTGAGAAATCATCCTTGTTCATAGGCTGGTGTGGAAGTATTTGTGGAGGGCAATGATATGGTTTGGATAGGAGGTGTCCCCCAAAAGCTTATGTGTGACATGAAACAATGCTAGAGTGTTCAGAGGTGATGTGATTAGATTGTGAGAACTCTACCCTAATCAGTCCATCCTAGTTTGAATGGACTGACTGGGGGGTAGCTGACTGCAGGCAGGTGGTTGTGGGTGGCTGGAGGAGATGGGTCACTGGGGCCTGCCCTGGAAGCAGGCATCTGCCCTGTAGTCCCTTCCTCCCTCCTGTTCTCTGCTTCCTGACCCCACTATGAGCTGGCCCAAGCTGCTTTGGACCTTTCCTCGTTGAAGTGCTGCCTCACCCTGGGCCCAGAGCAGAGGAGCTGGCCATCTGTGTACTGAGACCTCTGAAACCGTGAATGCCAAATAAGCTTTTCCTCCTTTAAGTTGTTCTTGTCATGTGCTTAGGTCACAGTGACAAGAACGCTGACAAAAACAGACAGATTATACCAGTGTTGGAGCTGGTGGCTCAATGGATGTGTGTGCAACATTTTACATTTTGACCTTTGGGGCCAAGTTTTGCTGTTCCAGAGAGGCTGCACACTTTGACTGACAGTATGTGGTGTGGCTTTCTGTCCCACTCTATCACCAGCCCTGGCTGTTGTCTCTGTCTGCATCCAAATCTGTACCTATAGCTATGTGTAATTCTAGGCAGTGTGGTGGGTAAAATATGGGGCTTTATTGTTGTTGCTTGGTTCTGGTACCCAAAGTCTCTTCTCCTCCCTTCCTGTCTGGTAACATCACTCCTGTCCTTGAGGACCCAACTCCAAATGCTCCCTCCCCTGCAAGGCTTTCCTGATTCTCCCCAGGGCTCTGCACACAGTGCGATTATAGTGCTTCCCTCTTCCCAGCTGTGTCACTCTGCCCGCAACAGCACCGAACATAGAGCAGAAAGAGGCTGGAGAAACTATCAATCCTGCAGTTACCGAGAAAGAAGCAAACATCTGTCTTCTTCAAGTGACTCCAATTGGGGTCATTTGACAAAACCCAAACCATCCATTTTCTCTTTGTGTGTCTTAAAAGCCGCACATAGCAAGTGCTCCATAAAAACCTGGAGGACTCATTTTCCACCTGCAAGGGGAAGAGCTGTCGTCGGGGCTGGACAACAGCTGTGGGCCAGGCATTGATCCGTGTGCACCACGTGGAATATCTTGCTCATACATGTAACCAGTCCATTAGGGAGAAGGAAAGAGAGTGTACATTCACCATCCCCACATCTTTCTTCTTCCCTCCTTTGTTTAGTAACAAAATCCTTGAGTCTTGGCTGGTCTCATGGCCACCAAGGCTAATGAGTGTACATCCAGCCTCCTTCCAGCTGTGGCTGAGAGTAATGTGCAACCTCTGTCCAAGTCTCTTGAAGTCTCTTAGTCTCTCTCTCACATTTCCTTCTCCTCTCCCACTGGCTGGCATGTGGTCCCAGGAGATCTGGGTGTGAGCCATCTTCAATTGGGGAGGGCAGAACCTACAACAGGAGTTCTGTGTAGGGGTGTCTCTGTACCATGGAGTCCTGTATCAGCCCTGCTCAGATGCTGACAGAGAAATAAGCTGTGCTGTTGGGTGTTTTGACAAGTGCCAAGCCTGTATCTGAACCAATGTGCTCATTAACTTCTAGCTCAGAGAAGTTGATGGAAGGCTCACTCAAGTCCACCCAGCTAGAAAGGGCACAGCCGGAGTCTGAAGGAGCCTGTGAGGGTATGAGAATTCACCTTGGCAGATGTTGTGCTCTTTGGACTGGAAGCTGGGACAGCAGGCCCATCCCCTCTGGCGGGTGTGCTAGCGGCTGACCTCTCAGGGTTCCGCGAGGGACTTCAGTTCTCTCCTCCTGGGAATTTGGCATGCGGGATTTTGAGTTATAAGTCGTGGGAGGGAAGACTAGTTTATACACGTGGGCCTTCCCTGTTCTCACCTGGCTTTCCAGGTTCTTCCTATGTTTTCTCAAACACATCACTCACTGTCTGTCACGGGGAATTTCCATTTCAAGCTAGTTTTGAGCCACTTCCCTAACGACCTCATGAACTGTCCTGCCCACAAAGCCATGAAGAAATCACCCTCCTGGCAGGATAGGAGCTCTGCAGCTGGAGTCAGAGACCCGAACTTGGCCCTTTTCTTATCTTTGAAGTGTCCAGGAACTTCTCATAACCTTAAATACTGAGGTTAGCCTCAGTATTTACGTTGATCTCAGTATTTAAGTATTTAAGTTGATAGCCTCTACTGTACTTCTCTGGTTCCTCAAGATCCCACATAGAATCTATGTTTCTCATATTTTTTTTATCGTCTTTCAACTGACTGATTTATGGAGCCGTATTTCCTGTCTCCCACTATTATTAGCTTGGAGAGGGTGGGAACTTGAACCTGTTTTGTTCACTGACGGATGTATCTGGAGAACGAAGAACAGAGCTTGCAACCCGGCAGACACTAGGAATGAGTGAGTGACTAACTGAATAAATGAACGTCTGTGTCTGGTAGAGGCCCGGATTGGAGGTGAACAATATTCAAGGGTGCTGAGCCGTCCAAAGAGATGACAAGTGTCCAAGGGCCTTAGAGAGTGTCTGTGGCAGCAGATACAGATTTTGTGTGCAAGAAAAAGAAACCATCTCTGCCTAGTTCAGTGGGAAACAGGGGAATAAGGTTATTTCAAGGATTTAAGGGGATGGACTTTCTAAAGGCCCTGGCACCTCGGGAAGGGTCGCATTGTTTCTTAGGGCTGTACAGTTTTGCTCCAGTCTCTGTAACCCCGTGTACCTGTACAGATACAGGTCATGTGAAAATCCTTGAAATACCTGTTGCACCTCTATCATTGCTCCTGGAACAGGCAAAGGACACCACCTGTGGGGCCCCTGCTGCAGGGAGCTCAGTGAAGGAGGAAGCTCTTCTGGCCTTTCCTGGGGAATTCCTAAGCACTTGGGAATAGGCAGGCTTCCCCGGAGTTCCCCTTTCATGCCAACGAGACTCCTGGAAGGTGGGCAGCGTGAGCCCCATCCGTGATGCTAAGGTTCAGGGAGATGAAGGGATCACAGTCACTCAGGACCAGCTAGACCCAAGTGACACCAGGGTCGCGGTTCTCGAAGTCCCCTTCTCTCTACCACACCACACTGCTGCAAGCCTCTGGGTGCACACACGGCAGGCAGGGGAGGGGACAGGAGTTCTTGACCTGTTCTTTCGCCTCTGTTTGGGCATTTCTTTCAGTGTTTGTTGGCAGATCTCTTTCTAACAGTTCTGCCCATTTTCTTCAAATGTGAAGAATGAAACCGTCTTTCGCTCTTTGCCAAGTTTTCTCCACTTTGGTTGCCTTAGCAGGAATCTTGCAAATTTCTTTTTTTGAACATTTTAGCAATTGTAGATAGTTTATGAAACAGGAATCACAAGTAGCAAATGGACAAGATTATTTAATCACTCTAATAATAGTGTAATAAAAAATAACAAGGTATAATTTCTACCTCAACTTCTTTGACATATCTTAAGAAAAAATGGCAAAAAACTTTTTAAAAACATGTTATTTAATGCCTGAGAGCACCACAAATTACTGGAGTGCTCTGGGAAAACAATTTGACAATATGCGACCAGAATTCCGGAAATCCTCATGATCTCTGACCTATGTCAGACTTTTGGGTTGTTTTAGGTACCCTCTTCTAAAGAAAGGAGTGGATGAATCAAGATGCAAGTAAAAATGTGGTAAGTTTAGGAACAATTTGTCTTTGCTACTTATTTGCAAAACTTTAGAGAATTTGACACAAAAGAATAGCTGTTGGATTAGCCATGTGATCTTGATATATGTGTGACTACTAAGTCATTGATTTTAGACTTGAAATTTGTAGTTAAAAGTTATGAGACAGTTTTACTAATTTTTTAACCATTATTGGAATATTTAGAAGAAGTAAGATTAACTTTTATACATTTATTAGGCTTACTAGAATCAAATATTTGAGAAGACTTTGCTTTTACTAAACATTTAAAATACTTAAAAAGAAAATGTGATATTTAAAAACTTAAAATATTTTAATATAAAATAACTTGAGTTAAAAATATCCAAGGTAATTAACAAAATGTGAAGTGCCCTTAAAACCTGTCAGAGCTCAGTAGGTTTTTAAATAGAATGACACTATTCGAAAATTATATAGAAGAGTATATGAGAAAACCAGCCTTTGAGATTTATAAATTTCATAGCAAGAATTAAGTTTCAAAACCAAAGTAACTGCAAATAGCTCTCCCCCCAAGTACAGCCTCACATCAACAAGAATAGCTTGTTAAACTAAAATTTGGCAAACTCATGCACAGAACATGAACACAGACATATAAAGCAAAGGAAAACAAAACTATTTTTTCTACTTGTGGATAATAATCATAGAAGAGGTCTGAAAAGGCGAATCCATGCTGCTATTAGTAGTTAACTTTCTAACTCTGGTCACCTTTGGGAAGAGAGTGGGAATTGGAAAAAATTGACAGGAGCGTCTCATTATTACTGTGTTTAGTAATACTGTTCTAGTAAGTACTGTATTAGTAATTTATTTTCTAAAAAATAAAAATAAATGTATCCTCCTACTGATTATTAATTATTTGAAAGCAAAGATTATCAAGTACGGACATGAACTGAATCGGAAGTTCAGAAGTTCAATTATAGAAACTGTCCAGCAGGAGGAGCCCTTTACAACGTTGTGGGTGATATTTCCTCAGTAAAAAGAGGGTCAGGAATTTCCGCCCCCCTACAAGACTGGGTCTCTCTGAGTTAGGAATTTTAGAGGATCCAGCCACTAGTCCAGAGTCATAAAACACATTTCAGAATGAACATTATGTGTTTCATAATTTAAGCAATTACCTTTTGACTGGTTTCAAATAATTCAGGAATTTGTTTTAAAATAACCTAGAGGTCAGACTCTTATTTGTTATGAACAGGGTCTATATTTTGACCGGTCCCTCTCAATGCCTAGTCAGAATGGGTTTTTCTTCATCGGTTAAACTCTGGTGATGTAATGTCTATTAGTAAAGAACTTTGCAAATAGTAGGGTACATCCACACCACGTGAATTCACACACAAAGGAAAATGAATTGAGTTCATGTGCACAGTATGGAAGGGTGTCCACCCTATGGCATTAGGGTGTGTGTGTGTGTGTGTGTGTTTCACATTCCTGGAAGGACAACCCAAATTATCAAGGGCAATTTTCTCTGTAAAGTGGGAATAAAACGACTAAAGAAACTTTTACTTTCCATTTCATAACTTTCTGTACTGTCTAAAATTTTCTACAGAATTCGTGAGTATTTTTGAAAGCAGATGTCAAAACACAAAGACTGACTTTATTTCTTTTTCAATTTTCAGGGCAGCAGCATCTACTCAAAGAGAAGTCTCATCTCTTGATACAGAGCAAAGTGCCAGCTTTATCGTTCCTCTCTTGGTGGCTTTAGCCTCAGGTTCTCAAATGTAACTGGAGACCTGACTGTGCTGTCCTAAGAGCCCCAGGCCGTGCACCTGCCCTTTTGTAGTTTCTGTCCCTGTTCTGCCTATGCTGAGCAATACCATCATCTGGACACTTCCTTCTAGGAAAGTCTACCAGCCTGAGATGGCATTTCAAGGACACTTATGCTCAGTATTCCAGAAGCAATAATTAATCAAGTCCTATTTAGCAGGCTAAATCCGCTACATTGGAATTAGAGCAAGTTATCATTTTGTTATTTTTATAAAGGTACAAAACATTGAGACCTGAGCTGTTGTATAATCATATAGAATTAAACATATTTAGAAAATTCCAGTAGAATTTTATTTTATATTTTATGTGTTCCTATACTTCCAGCAGTGCATGTGTGTTGACAGCTTGAGACGTATGTATACTATGTAAACGTACACATCTACGTCTGATTTGCAAAGATTCGTGTATGAAGATGTTTATTTAATGATCACTTATGTTAAAATAACAATCCCAAAGATCCAGTAATGTTCACATTTTTATTCAGCTGCTTAGGTCTGCTTATAGAAAGCATCATGTGCTATGGGAGGGAATATCATCGAACAAGTAAAAGTGTGTTCACCAACCCAACTGCCCTTGCCCCAGTGAACACATAGATTAACTGCTGTACATCTCCGCTGTGGGATACTGCTCAGCAACAAAGAGAAACAAGCTGCTGATGTGTGCAATGATGTGGACGAAACTCAAAGGATCATGCTAAGGGAAAGAAGCCAGACCCACAGGCTACATGCTGAATGAGTCTATTTGTATATATTCCAGAATGGGCAAAGCTCTAGGGAGGGAGAGTGGATCGGTGTTGCCAGGGGTAGGGGCAGTGGCTCAGGGCTAGGGAGGGACTGACTAAAGGGGGCAGCACGAAGCGAACACCCAGCTGTTGTGTCTCGACTGCAGTGGTTTGTTACATGAATCTTTGTATTTCTCGAAACTTTTGGAGCTGCACATCAAAAAAGAGTCCATCTCACCGTATGTAATTTTTTTTTTTTTTTTGAGAGAACTTTTTAATATTTATTTTTTAGTTCTCGGCGGACACAACATCTTTGTTTCTATGTGGTGCTGAGGATCGAACCTGGGCCTCACGCATGCCCCGCGAGCGTGCTACCGCTTGAGCCACATCCCCAGCCTTCACTGTATATAAATTAAGAATGTCTCCAAAGGACATTTAATCACATAGGGAAATGTGAACAGTGAGGGCAAGAGTAGGATGTGAGACTTTTATCATATGACCCACTTATCTAAAATATAATACAACTTTAACAGATTATGTCATGAGCATGTCTATATGAGCTACACATACTGTGAATGAATGGAAGGAAAGGAAAGAAATCAAAAGGCCGAGGAGAGAGAAGACGTCTCTCTGATAGTGGTCTTATAAGTGACTCTATTTTTACTTTTGGCTTTTTGCATTTTCCAATTTTTTTCCAATAAAAATTCATTACCTGTATAGTCAGAAAGAGAAACACACACACATACCCCAGGTATGTGTAGAAATTTGACCCAACGCATTTTCAGAGGAGACAAACAGCCCGATGCTTGCCACAGGTGTCTGCTCCCTGTTTGAAACAGATGGGTGTCACACATGTCCTCTCCCTGATTCTGATGCGCTGGGGGCAGCAGGGGACAGGGGCATTTGTTGCCCTCCTGGAGGGCCCTCTGGGCCCCTGTGGAGAATGGGAGAGCTGCCCAGGCAGCTGGCCATGGTAGTGCCTCTCCCAACCCCACCCTGCAGGGGGTCAGAGTGTGGACCTGCCCTCCCAACCCCACCCTCCTCCATTCCGGTTAGACTCTCCAGCAGGGCCACTCCTCCACTTTTGTAGATGCTTGAGCAAACATTCATCATAAAACTGGGATGCTGTATGGTTCGATGCTCATTGTACAGAGCACATATTTACAATTCAGCCTTGTGACTACATGGAGCTCGGTGATTGTCCTGGGCAGGCCTGGTCTCTCTCTCTGCAAACGATACAACAGCTTTCTAACTAGTGTCCTTGACCATCCATCCCCCTCCTGATTCGCCTCATCTCTTGCCAACACTGCTCCCTTCAGGGGCCAACGCAGAGAACCAGCCCATCCCCTGTGCCCAAGGCAGGGGATAGCCTTCTTTAGCAGGAAAGGCCGTGGTGCTAGGCCATTGCCAACAGTGGTCTGAATATGGTTTGTCTTCCTGGACTCAAGCAGGCATTTAATCCTCAAAGTCTTAGATTAATATGTCAAGAGGGTGGAAACTCCATCTGATATTGTATTTAGAGGTGGGACCTTTGGGAAGTGATTAAAGTAGATTAGATCAGCTGGGTGGAGCCCCCATAATTGAATCCTGGTGGCTGTTTAAGGAGAGGAAGAGACAACACAGACACAAGAATGATACCTACACAGTCCCATTATGACAGGATGTACACCAGCTGGGTCCTCGCTGGAGTCTGCCCCCTGTTGTTTGGAGCTTGGGCTTCAAAGACTGTGAGCCAAAATAGATCTCTCTCTCTCTCTTTTTTTTTTATTAAATAGCCTGCCTCAGTTGTTTTGTTACAGTAATACAAAAACAGACTACTGTACCACCAGTTGCCTCTACCCTCATCAATATCATAATGACTGCAGCTGCCATTATCTGGTTATGTGACATGCCTTCCACCTTTCATGCCCAGCATGCTCCCAGGCACTGAGTGGAACAGAGATTTTTTCCTTCTACACCAGGACACTCTGGAGCCAGTATGGTAGGACACAGCCTGGACATGGACAGGGCAGGAGATGGGAACCAGGTCAAGCTCAGGAGGTGAAGGAAACCCTGGGGAAGTGAGAATAGAGAGGAATCAAGACCTGGCCCATGTAGACTGTTCGTCTGGTGCAGCCCCCAGTGTGTTCTCTGAATTTGGTGTCACTTCTTAGAGGATCCATGCCACCTGGGCACCATCCAGCCAAGCTGCACAGCCATAACCCGGGTGTACCCTCCTCTCTCCTCCGTGACTGCTCTGCCACCCACTTAGCAGATGTAAAGCCCGACCTTAGGCATCACCTCCTTAGTGCAGCCTTCTGTCACTCCCCCTGGGGGGCCTTGGCTTTCTGCTCCCCTTGTCCTGGTCTGTCCCCAGGACTTGTCCCCCATGGTCCATCTCCATGGTCTCTCGTTGTTTGGGTCCTGGCCTGCACTCACCTGTGGCTTATTTGGGCACTGGTCCGTCTTCGGAGCCCTGGCTTAGCCAGGCCTGGATGGAGTGGACCCTGCACACAGTTGGGACACGAGACTGGGCTGTGAGTGAATCAAGCTTTGGGAAGAAAACAGAGCAGGTCAGGAATGGTCCATGAAAAGATTAAAATAACGATGCCTTTGTCTGTGTTTACACCGAATTTCAATAAAACTCTTGAAGAAAGTGGTGTCACTGTGTGTGCCAGGGAAGCAGAGGGACGGTGGTGCCGAGGAGCTCACGACGCTCCCCAGGCTGATCCCATGGAGGCCCAGCCAAGGGCTGTCTCAGGCAGCCTTGGGGACGCAGTGTCCTCTGCCTTCCCGTTGCCTGGGTTACATGGCGACTTACAGTCACCCGCAGCACACTGACCTGCGACTTAATTAGGCGCTGCAATTTGGAGTTACATGGAAAAGAAAATGCTCTTTCTTTCTTTCTCTCTCTCTCTCTTTTTAAATTGTTGAACTCAACCCTTTATTTAATTTATTTATTTAATGTGGTGCTGAGGATTAAACCCAGTGCCTCACAGGTGCTAGGCAAGCCCTCTGCCACTGAGCCACAGCCTCAGCCCTTTTCTTTTTTATTTTCTTTTTATTTTTTTTTCTATAGCTTTATTGAGATAAAATTGAAGTACAATAAAATGCACATATTTGAAGCATGCAATTTGGTGGATTTTGACACATATGCAACCAATACAATCAATACAAAAAGCATTTCCATTCCTTTTAAAAATTTGAATCATGCAGACTGTGTTTCCTGGATGACTTGTTATTTAGTTATTCTAGCCCTTTTATGAGTTTGCAATTTCAGACATACCACTGCTCCTCCTCTGCTGTTGCCCCTTCCAGCTGGACTCCCTCAAGGCTGCAGTGGTCCCAAGTTAGGGTCCTGTCCATGCTCTTGCTCCAGATGATGAATGGCTCCTCATGTCACCAAGTGAAACCTATTTATGTATTATTTATTTGGCAGTGCTGGGGGTCAAACCCAGGGCTTCGTGCATGGTTGGCAAGCTCTCTACCCCTGAGCCACAGCCCTCACTCAAAGTCATGTGTTTAAATCTAGTGTTCAAGACCTTTCCCTTTGCCCCCAAGCCACCTTCCCAGTCCTATGCCCAGGGGACCCCTCCATGCTCTCTAGGTGTCCTCTTTCAGTTTCCTGTTTTCAACATGAGCCTCATGTCCACCTCCTCCTTGCTCACCTCCTCCTTGAAGCCTTGCTTTGTTCTAGTTTTCTAGATGTTTCTCTTGAGGACAGTGACCTGACCATTTGTTTTTGGATATGTCACAGTGCTTTTCCCTGACCAGCCACAACCCCCATGAGCATTTGATGAATGAAGAAGTCATTACTGAATTTGCATTTAAAATTAAATGACTTAGGTGCCCTTCAAAAAATGAATGGAAAAAGGGAATGTGATATTCATACACAAAGGAGTATTACTCAGTCACAAAGAATGACATTATGGCATTTGGTGGTAAATGGACAGAATTGGAGACTGTCATGCTAAGTGAAATAAGCCAGACCCAGAAAGTCAAGGTCAAATGTTTTCTCTGATACATAGAAACTAATCCAAAATAAGGGAGAAGAAAGAAAGAAGAGAAAACAAAAGGGGAGATTCCATCAAAATAGGAGAAAGATTAGTGGAGTAGAGGGAAAGGAACTGGGGGAGGGAGGAGGGGAGGGAAAGAGAAAGTACTGGGACTGAATAGAGCAAACTCTATTCCATGTTTTTATAGTATGTCAAAACGAATCCTATTGTTACGTATAACTACAAACAACCAATAAAAAAATATTAAGCAAGTCCATTGGGCTTGGGGAACCAAGGAAAAGGCCCTGGGGGGGGCAGCCTAACATTGCAGCTAAGGGCATGGATTCTGGGGCCTAACAGTCTGGCCCACTCCTCCCCCTAGCACCCGCAGGCTGTGTGGCCCGGGGCAAATCACTGACGTGTCTCAGCTGCTTCACCTGCTCTGTAAGGAGGGCTATAACTGTTCACAGTGAGATGACTTACTGTGCATGAAGAGCTGGGACCAGCGCCCCCGTCAGCACTGTGTGCGTGTCCCCACCGCTGGGTTGTCTGAGGCTGTCTAGACCCCACCTGCCAAGGCAGCACTGTCCTCAAGCCAGGAGCCACCATGCGGCAGCCACTGCAAAGCGTTCTCATTCACTGTCCCTCCTTATCTTCTCCCAGCCCACGAAATTGGTCTGTTATCATCCTATTTTACAGAGGAGAAAGCAGGGACTCAGGAAGGTTACTCCTCACCTGACCAAGGTCACCTCCCATGACTCCGGTTCCTCTCTGATCAGGGCAGGGGCCAGGCTAAGAAGGCCAGCCCTGTGCTTCATTACCAGCAGTCAGATCCCAGCACCAGCACCCTGCCCGGCACCAAGAGTGCTTAGTGCAGGTCTGCTGAGTGCAGGAATGCATAAGTGAAGGAATGCATAAGTGAATGAGTGCATAAGTGAAGGAATGCATAAGTGAAGGGATGCATTCCCCCAAGAGGGAAATGCCCTGGGAAGACCCCGGAGCACTAGGGGAAATGCTGGCGGAGCAGGAGAGAACTGAGTTCTTGGCTTCCTTTTCCTGCTCTGGGCTTCAGGTTCCCACGGTGGCCACCTAAACTTGGCTGTTTTCTCTCTAGCACATCAGACTTGAGAATGAGGGACTTTCAGAGCCTGATGGTGAAGATACTGAAAAAGGTGAAACTGTCCTCAACTCCCGCCAAAAGGAGGCCCAAATCCCCAGGGGCTCTGGTAGGAGGTGACTCAATTGCAAGCCTGCCTGCCCTGGTACAGTCCATATTCATGCCTCAAAAAACATTGGAAACAATGGGACAATATTGCCCCAAATTTTTAGGGCTATAACATATTCTGTGTGATAACAAGACAGCAGATAAATTGAATTCCATATTCATCCAAACCTACAGGGTGACCATGTGTTTGCGTTTTATCACCCTGTGACAGAATACCAAGAAAAGCAACTTAAAAGGAAGAAAGGTTTATTTGGCCCACAGTTTCAGTGGCTTCAGTCCATGGTCATCTGGTTCCTGCTTTGAGGACTGTAGTGAGGCAGGGAACACGTGATGGGGCAAAGCTGCTCACCTCATGGACGTCGGGAAGGAAAATGAGAGAGAGAAGGGTCTGGAGATAAAATATATCCTTCAAGGGCACAGCCCCCGTGATCCACCGCCTCCAACTACATCTCACCTCCCAGAGTTTCCTCCACCTCCTGAAAGACCATCAGGCTGTGAGTTCATCTATAGATTAATCTGCTGATGAGGTTAACACCCTCATGATGCAATCACCTTTCAGAGACCCCACCTCCGCACAGTGATGCATGCGCAACCAAGCCTTTGGGGGGCATGAGCCTTTGGGGGGCATGTTGTATCCAAACCATAAGAAGCACAACACCACAAGTGAACTCTAATGTTACATATGGTCACTGGGTCTAGGGCTGGGCAGGTCCATCAGTTACAGGAAATGTCCTGCTCTGGTAGGGGATGTTGATCATGGGCTGTGTGTGTAGGGTGAGTCCAAACAATAACAGCAGCCTGAGCAGCTCACACAACAAGGAATGCTTCCAAAGTGAGGTGCAGAGACAGACAGCTGCCCGAGTGGACACCAGCTTTCCCTGTCCTCCTTTCTATGAATAACGAAAACCAAGGTTTGCAAAGGGTGCTGAGTGGATGGGAGTGGATCAAGAGGGCCACTTGGTAGTCATGTCCCACTCCAAGTGGGGCAGTCCAAAGCAAGTCGAACTGGCTCCTAACGCTTGTTCCTCCATTTATTTAGTGTTTTTGAAATTCCTCCGGGCAGAAAATTACAACTCATGAAAGTGAATCTCCGTCGAAGACTTTGCAGTTGCTGGAACTTAACGAAAAGGCCTTTGAAATCCAGAACTCAGGCTTACCCTTCTCAGGAGACTTCTGGCACCAGGGAAAGGGACACACTGAAAGACTGCTGGCGACCGAGGCACAGTGGTTGTTGGGACTGGGAAGCTGCCTCTGAAAACCTGGGAAGACTCCAATATCCACATTCAGAACCAACAGAGCAGGTTGTGGAGTCTGAACTGGGCTGATTTCAGCACAATCACTCATTACTTGAATGCCTTACCATGTTTTTGTGTTTTCTTGTTAGAGCTACTAAAATATATATCCTAATAGTAAGCAATGTGTGAATTAAGTCACTTTATTCAGCATTTTAGAAATACAGGTTTGTTTCTTACTCCAAAGATAAAGAGGCGGCAGCATCTCTAGGTCATATTTATTGTATATGATTTAGTTCTTTGGAAATTCTGCCGTGTAGCTGTTAAAGTTGTCAAAATCACCCAAACTCTTAACAGAAATAACTTTTTTATTTGGAGTGGGGCTGGGGTTGTGGTTCAGTGGTAGAGCGCTCGCCTAGCCCATGTGAGGCCCTGGGTTTGATCCTCAGTACCATATAAAAAATAAAACAAAGGTATTGTGTCCATGTACAACTGGAAAAAAAAAAAAAGAAATGATTTATTTACTTGGAGTAAATGAATGTTGAGAACTCAGTTGGAGTTCCTGTTTCTCCCGTGCAGAAGTGAGGGGTTCTGTCTTGGTTTATACCAGCTGTACCTGCATGGGTTTGCTCCAGAGAACCACCATCATAACGCTACCACATACCTAGAGATCTTCCAAAGAACACATTAAGCTTGCTTGAATATTGGGTGATACAGTGACCTGTGCAGAATTATAATCAGAGTAAAGCTATTCTTCTCTGTTGCTCTAAGAAAATCTAGGGAGGGTGAGCAGGGAGGAGAGAGAAGGAGCAGAGGGAGGGGGAGGGAGAGGGAGGAAGGAAGGGAAGGGTCGGGAGCCTGGGGATTGCAGAGTGGGGAACCTAACCTACTCTAGCATCAGGGCAGAAAGGCTATTCAGAAGAAGTGACCGTAAGTTGAGACTGGAAAGAGGATGACGGTCATTTGGCCAGGGGCGGGGTGGGAGTGGAGGGTGGGCGAAGTATTTACAGGCCTGAAAATGAAGAACAAAGGTTTATGTTCTCAGCTACTGAGTTTGTCTCGAGTGTTTGCACCTTATTTACTTAATGAATTATTTTTCCCAGCCAATATTTACTGATTATCTTGATTAGAAGTCTCAGGAGGAGCAGTGGTATTTTCTGGTAGTTTTATATCTGAGGACACGGGTCTGAATTTGGCCCTGGTACTCACTCCCTCTCCAGTGCAGTTGCCTCCCATTGCCGACGCAGGCAAGTAGAATCCTGGGTGGGAAATCAACTACCGTTGCTGTAGCTTGATCTTGAATGTCCCCCCATGGCCTGTGTGTTAGTGACTTGGTCTGCAGGGTGGCATTATTGGGAGGTTGTAGAAACTTTGTAGAAACTTAAGAAGGTGGAGGGGGGGCTCTAGGTCATTGGGAATTACGCAATCTCAGCCTCCTCCCCCCTCTCTCTTGCTGTGTGGACCTGAGGTGAGAGTTCTGCTCTGCCATGCACCTCTGCCCTGGTGTACTGTCTCACCACAGGCCCAATGCAGTGGGGCCAATCAACAATGAATGAAACCTCCAGAATTGTCTGATAAAATAACCCTTTTCTCTTCCTAAGTTAATTACCTCAGGTATTTTGGTACAGTGACAGAAAATTGACAAGCACAATTATTTAACAGCTGGATTTTCAGGTTTCCACAGGGATCTATGTTCATACCTGAGGCACATAGGCCAGGGATGAGATATGTATGTGCTATATGATAACCTTGCCTGTGGGCAAAATGTTGCCAAGACTTCTTTGTTCCTAGAAATCCTATCAGAAACTCTTTAAATAGGGGAGGGAGAGAGGAAAGAGGAGAGCTGAGGCAGATCAAGGGAGGGAAGGTACTGAACCATCTGACAACCCTCAGGAAGAATCACAGTGATAGGTACTGCGATCTCCCCAACTTCAAAAGGCTTGCAGTTCCATGGGCGTGGAGAAGCCACGCTCACCAGCATTATGCAGACCCTGTGTCATGGCCCACAGAAGGGGCTGCATCTGTCACCTGCTTTTGTACAATCCCAAAGCCGCGAGTGGGTTTTAATTTTTAAATACTTGGGAAAAATCAACCATTTATGAAGAACACTATTTGAAGGTACATGACGATTACCGGAAGCTCCAATTTCAGCGCCCACAAATACAGTTTTCTCGTCAGGCAGCCGGTTGGCGGTCTGTGCAGTACCCACGGCAGCTTTCCAGGTGACGGCAGAGTGGAGCAGCTGCCTCGGAGGTTCTGTGGAGGGCGAAGCTGACACTGTTCTCCCACCCTTCATAAAGAACACTTGCTGGCCTATGGCTTAGAGGTCTGAAGAGGACACTGGGAGGACAATGGGCCATCTGGTGGACGCATGAGGCCTCCAGGCTCTCTTTCACCCACACAGCATGCAGACCTCGTCCCTCTTGCCCTGCACACCCTCGGCTCGGCTGGCTGTCACAGGTGGGACAAGCCCAGAGGCAGTTCTTCAGGACTTGGGATGGGGAGCAGGGGGTTCTTTCTCCCATGTATATGCTGAACCATTTTTTAGAAATTATCCCCTTTATCACTTCAGCCAGATGAAGTTGTGGTTGGAGTTCCTTGGAAGCACCCTGTGGCAGAGAGTGAGTCCAGGGAGTCTATGTGGGAGTGGGGTGTGAGGGAGCAGGGCAGGAGCCCAGCAGCCTCATGAAGCTGTGAGTCACTCCTGCAGGGACACACCTCAGAGTCACTGCATGGGAGGCAGGAGGAGGTGACACGCTTATCACCCATTGGTCTGGGAAGTGCTCCCCAGGGGACATGTGGCCTGTCCTGTGGTGGTAACTGGCACCAGAGCAGAGATGAGATGGGCAAGAAAGGAGCAATGTTTTGATAAGAAGGTTCAGATGAGCCAATCATTAAGAATAGTTTTTAAATGAATTTTTCCATGTAATTTAAGGTGGAGGAAAATAATGCACAAACAGGACTTTTAATTGACATACAGGTCATGAAGCTATTTTTTGCTGTTGCACAAATCTCTGCAAATCACAGTGCCGGAGAAAACATCAAAATGCCATTGTAGTTGTAAGCTTAAAATCAAATTCAGATGTGACAAGTAATTTGTGTGAAGTTAGATCTTTTTAGAAAAATTGTGACACAAGTCATCAGTTCTAGATGTACTCAAGTTTGTATTATAAAGTAATTTATTGGATTTATTTCAATGCTATAAGTTATGCCTAACAGCTCAAGTAACAGGTATATTAGCAGAAAATCCTTCTCAAAATGTAAAATTATTAAATGCATTTGAAATCTTACATTTTTCAAGTGTCTGATATTACTTGGTTACACTGACTGATAATAAAGTTTCTAAACGTACAAATTTTGATGACCTAATACTTTTTTGGTGTGTGTGTATGTTACTGGAAATTGAACCCAGGGCCTCCTGAATGCTAGGCAAGTACTCTACCATTCCTAGTCCCAATGACCTAATAAACAAATTTATAGAAAAGTGAACCAGAAAAATCTCCTGACAAATCAAGGCATCATTAAGAAAGTGGCATTATTTATTGTTTTTTTAAAAAATTACATAATATATTGAATTTTATGGAAAGTAAAATCATAATGTTAAAATATTTTCTTGCAATTTGAGTTTAATGTTGTTATTCATGATCACTATTATCCTGATTACATTTGACAAGTAAAAAAAAAAAACATTTTCAAGGGAAGTGTATTATATTTCAGTACCTTTAGTTCAGCTGCTACTTTTTTTTTTCTTTCTGATTCTTGAACAAAACATCCTGTGTTTTCACTTTGCACTTTGTCAAAATATGGAGCCAACCCAGTCTCTAGAATCACGGTTTCTTCTGGGTCATATGTTTGAAATACCAACGAGATCCAGGCCCCGGATTCTCCACAGAGTATTCTTTTGTTCTTGGAGCCATTCAAAATCAAGAGCCTTCTGAGTTACGTGATTAATGGATCAGAACCATGTTCCCAAATGTGGTTTGTGCTGTCTTCAGAATCCAGAAGCCTTCCAAGGACTATGCTTCTTTCGTTGTGACAGTGGACAGAAGATGAAGTGACACATCCTTTACTTTGGAGGGGCTGTCTTGGCACGCTCCCAGACCACTGGCTCACTGTAATTTCAGTACCCAGTCTGTAGGGGTTGTCTCCCACCCCCTGGACTGCAGGTGTCTTTACCAGGGCATCTAGGAGGTTTGCCACTTCATGGCTACTAGTTTTAATTACCCTGATGTCATCAATAATACTAGGGGCCAACAGGTGCTATTATACATGTTTAGACCAAGGTTCGGGTCCTTTTAGACTGCGCAGGGACAGAGACAGGTAGGGCTAGCATAGCCCTTGGTCAAGATGGGCATCTGCACATCCCAGGGGAATGTGAACTGCTGCTGATCCTTCCTTCTGAAGACTGGAAAGGAGGTATTTGCAGCACACCAATGCCAGAGGCTCTGGTGATTTGCTGTCACAAACATCCAACCCTCTGGTACTGCAACTGAAAATTGGGGCTACCTCTTGGTTGAATTGATAATAATCTACTGTCACCTGAAATAGTCCACCTGGTATCCATGGCTCAAGGAATCAATGTGGGAGGGGGCCAGGGAAATGAGCACAGGATGGATCTCTGGACCCTGGGATCTGCTGTGGTCAATTTAGGCCAGGAGTCCATACGTTATCTGGCTTCAATAAGCCCTTCTCTAACTGATGGACGCCATGATGGTTTGGGGCCGTAATAGTGAAAGCTGTGACTCTGTAATCAACATCCATCAGGATATCTGAGCACTCCCACTCCTCCAACCTGTCACTCACATAAAGGACCCTGGGTCCCTTTGGGGAAGGATGAGGGTGTCACTGTTTTATATGCTTGCTTTGGCATTGCAGGGCTCCTCCTCTCTATTAAATGATTGCATTTGGGTCTGAGATGACAGATACAGTTCTGGTGGCCGGGTGACAGCTTGTGATCTTCCATTATGGTAGTTGGCATCAACTTTTGGATCACTTGCTCTTGATCAGGCAAAACCCTCAATGACATCCATCTATTTTGCTCCTAGGAAGTATGGGGTCTGTCGGCCACAGTTTCAGACTCCTGCCTGGGAGGCCCTGTCCGCCATGCTGACATTGTTGTTATTATGGCCGTCGTGTCTGCCTGGCCGATGTGAAGTGTGGCCACGAACCGCAGCCCCACATCCCTACCATCAGTCCTGGCCTTCAGAACACGGCCACTTCTGAGCTTCTCCACGAAGCCAGTCTCCCTATCAGCAGGACTTTCAATGCTTTAAAATGAAGAGCATCTTCTGGGCTCTCTCAGGGAACACTGTCAACTGGTTACATTGCTCTGTGTCATTCTTTGGACTATGCAAATCTCTCTGAGTCAAGGGAGAGTAGTAAATAAATATTACCTCATTGATTTCAGTCTAGCTTCTTTTTAGGTTTCAATGAACCATTCCAACAGTCCTGCTAGGACTGGCTCTAGGTGCCTTGTGAGGTGCTGAAATTTTGAGTCATAGGAAGAGAATCTCTGTCCAATTAATTCTCTCTTATGCAGTCTTACGTGTTGCACACCACTGTCCCCAGCCTGGCATTATTTTCTAGTTCTTGAATATAGTTAGACAGGCCCCATAATTCTTTTGTTTAAATTCCTTTTTTTTCCCCCCAGAACAAAGGGAATGATTTCCCAGGTGCACGGTGTTGTTACTTGAACCTATTAATCAAGATGCAGAGAATGGAGGCAGGTCCTGATGAGGGCGAACATGACCTTACAATACGGGATTGTTTATAGTCTCCACGTAGCCAAGTGCAGTGGTATCCATCTCTAATCCCAGCGACTTGTGAGGTTGAATCAGGAGGATTACAAATTTGAGGCCAGCTTCAGCAATATAGGGAGGTCTTAAGCACCCCTGGGTTCAATCCCTGGGTGCTTTAAAATTTTTAAATTAAAAATTAATAAAATAAAAAAACAGTCCCAGGCAGAGAGCTGTTATCCTTCCGTGTGTGTGTGTGCGCGCACACACACACATAGGCCCCTCCTGCCACCTCAGGTACGAAGGTAGGACATGGAATTTGGGGGTTCAAGGTTTGCAGTCACATAGACAGAGATGTCTTCATCTCAAGTCTCAGGGTCCCTCTTCTTCCTTATCAGGGCCCTGATTTAGCGTGAGGGACACCTGCAGGGAATGCAAGTTCAGACTTCCTGGTCAATCTGCTCTGCTCCCAATGAACCTGATGTGTTTGCAGGATTTGGGGCACAGTTGGTCGTCTGGTTGCAGGAGTAGGGCTCTCCTACGTGTGGTGTGCCATCACCTAAATTCACACCACGCTCGAGTTGACGGTTGGCTGATCTGATGTGTGTTTTTCCTCCCCAGCCCTTGGATCATAGGGAAAGCCATGGTTAACTCCACATTCCTTACCCTTCCCATTTTATCACATCTCTCAGTTGCTAGATGAGTGTGTAATCAGAGCATCTCTTTTCCCCTCACCCACCTCCTGTGAGAGTCTCGGTAACTAACATCACACACAGGGAGTGGGCATTGAGATGAGGTGGGGAGAAGCCCACTAAACAGGCATTACCAAGTCGGTGTTCACTAAGGTCAACTGAACTAGATCTAATGGGGAGCCGTCGCTGACAGTGCGGAGCGTTTCTCAGAGTTAATTTATGTGAAGCTCAACTGACCTGGCGGTCACGGTCTGGAGCTGCTGCCAGTAGAGGTGGTGTTTCTGGGTACTTTCAGGCTGCCCTGTGTGGGGGCAGACAGGTATTAGAAGTTGGAGAAGACTGGAGGGCCAGAACTGACAGGTGTTTCTCATGAGAAGCTGGACAGTATGTCCAGACACGATCATTGCCAAGGTGGGTGAGCCTTAGGCACATCTCCTAAGTTTTCTGCTCCAGGGAAATTTTCTGACACTTGATCCAAATGCTTCCCAGTTGAGAATCTGGTTTTATTTTGGTTCTTTAACTTTATTCAGGGGCTCTTTTCTAGGTTCTTAAAACCTGGCTTTTACTTCAAAATTCACTTCTTGCTATAGTTCTGCCTAAATTCATGGGAGACTTCCTATTCTGTCACTCTCCTAGTCACTTTTTTGTTGGAGCAAAGGATACCTCTGAGATTTCAGTTAAGACTCAAGAGTTCCCTGTTTCATACTAGAGAAAACCTGAAATGTAGCATAGGTGGCTTTCTCCAGCTGGAAGACTTCATGTGTGTCTCTGCTTGAACTAGAGGTGCACTCATTCATTATTTGTAAAAGAGATCAGGGCAAATAGGACAGATCTTGCCTTCAAGGAGCTACCGCCAAAAGCCGCTGCCCAGAGTGGCAGCCTCTAGCCAGATCTGGCTGCTGAGCATTTGTACGTGGCTAGTCCTAATGGAGAGGTGCTGCAAGGATGAAACCAACCCCAGATTTCAGAGGATGAATAGTGTGCTCGAACAACGTAGAGGAGGAAAAGTTCATTTTGGGGTTCAGGGTTCTGGAGCCTGAGTGCTTGGCTGGCCGACTCCATCGTCCCAGGCCAACGGTGAGGCAGCACATCATGATGAAAAGACCTAGTGGAGAACAGCTGCTTCGTTCCTGTGACTGGGAAGCAGAGAGAGAGAAGGGAAGGAGCCACAGGGAGGACGAACCCTTCCAGGGCATGCCCCCAATACCCATGTCCTCTAGCCACACCCCACTATGTACAGTTACCACCCAGTCAGTCCATTCAAACTAGGACGGAGTGATTAGGTTGCAGCTCTCACGATCCAGTCGTTTCACCTCTGACTATTCCTGCATGGGCACAGGAGCTTTTGTAGGACATCTCGTATCTAAACCACAGCAAATAATGCTAAATCCCATTAATAAACTGTCTTATTGATTACACATAGAAATGGTAATGTCTCTACATTTTAGTTGCATTCAGTTGAATACAATATATTATTAAAAATTCACTATACCTCTTTTTCTTTGGGATTTTTAAAAATAATGTGATTTCTAGAATTTTATACATGGTTCACATATTTCTATTAAACAGTGCTGATCTAGAAAGAATGATCATGTGGTCCACCATAGACTAAAATATGAGTCAAAGTTCCACCAATGCCTACTCTCAGGGCAGTCAGGCTGTTTCTGAATTACTGGAGAAAGAATGATTAACTTAAAAATTATGGTGCACTGGCCTCCCCAGTCTATTCATCACACTAAGTTAATTTTCATTCTAATTAGAGAACATCATGTAATTTTCCTAAGTCTATCTCTTAATTTATAAGGACCAAAGCCCAGTACTAAAAATTGCCAACCCAGTGATTACTGTTTAAGCCAGAGGAAAGGCAGGAGAGAAGGGGAAATGGTTTCATTTTTTTTTTTTTTTGCATTTGAAAAATTGAAAACTAATGAAGAGTAAAGAAAAAACAAATACCAAAACACGATGAAATAAACAAAGAAACAAAAAAATCCCTCAGCTGCATCTTAATTGCAGTCCTTCAGTATTAGTCATATTGTCATAAAGACCCAGCCCTGTGTCCCCCTCAAGGTCTCTGGATGTGCTAAAACATCAGCGATGGCTCAACTCTACAGCTAATAGGGTGCTTGGACCATGTGCCAGGAGCGGTTCCCAGTGCAGCTACTCACTTGAGCCTCACAATGAGATTGACAATGCAGACAGATCTCATCCCATTTAGAGCAGTGGAGTAACGCACCAAGGTCCACGCGGAGGAAGCTGCGGAGCCAGGACTAGCCTGGACTCTGGAATGTGCACCTTAGCCACCACCCTGGCCATCCATGCAGTCACTGTTGGCCTGGATTATGGTGGCCATCATTGTCTTCGTTGTCATCGTCGTCATCATCATCATCATCATCATCATCCTCCTCAAAATGCCAGACTTTACTAAAATATCATTTCTAATTACAAAAATTAAGAAATGTATTAAATGGAAAGTATCTTCCCCAAATCCCGTTTTCGAGAAAGAACTGATCCTAATTTGGTGTACAGTTTCCCAGTTTTTTTTCTCTGCACACATAGCTTATGTTTGAGGCTTCCTAGGGGCCAGGCAGAGTGCTAGGTGCTTCATATGTATAGGCTCCTTTTAAATTAACCTAATGGGAGACCATTTGGGTGAAAAGCCTCTGATGCCTTGGGTTCCCACTGCAGGGAGGGAAGATGTCTCCCTCTGCATCCTTTGGTTCCTGGGTGAGTCCTGCCCCCATAACAAAAGGCAAGAGGAATGAAGAAAAGCATAGAATGTATGGAATGTAAGTTTGGTGGGACAGGGAGCCTCTGGAAATAACCCAAAGATGCAGGTAAACTATATTTTCTTTTCACTTGAGTCTGATGGAAAGTGGAAAGCTGTGGAGAAATATGATGTTAGGAAAAACAGGTGTAATCTAATGACATTGAAATGGGGGTCATAACAAGACCTGTTTGCTCAGATTCATCCCAAGTTCCAGCACCTTCAGAGATAAGGACGTTTCTTTCTCCCAGGTTAAGGAAGGGCAACTTTTGCATGAGGGTCTCACAACCCTGCTTTAAGGCTAAAGGAGAGGAGGGGGGTCAGAAAGTGGTTTTCTCAAATGTCAAAGTGCCCTATTTGGGGGTAGAGTGTCCTGAACCCCATCACTATACAAACAAATCAAACTGAAGCTCAACCAGTCATGATTAGCCAACGGAGTATTTGCTACGCTTCCAGGAACTGTCTAATAAGGCAATCCAAATAAAGGAACCTCCCTGATTTTAAACAATCAAACAATTTCTTTATTCTGTTTCCAGTTCACCTATAATTTCTCTTCCCCTGGTGCTTTGTTGGCTGAGCTCCAAACCTCTTCAGGTGTGAAGCTGCCTAATTCATGAATTGCTACTCAGATAAGCTCTTCAAAATTGTAGTGAGCTGAAGTATTTCTTTAAGAACACATGCAAGATATGCTGATTTCGGGAATGAGGTGATTGCCTGCACCATATCTGGAGCTCAGGGAGACCAAGGAGGCCTGTGTCCTTAGTCCCAGGTCCCTGCCTGCAGGAACTTCCTTACCAGCAAAGGTGTGGATAGAACCTAAACAAACAACTCAGCTGTGAAACCACAGGCTTATTTTTTCATGCTGACCCTGTCCAGAGACGTTGGGAGAAGCACCTGACCAGTGACACGGATCCTCTCCTTGACCTAACTCTAGTCTGGGCCTCTGACAGTGTTCAGGAGACGCTGTCCCAAACTCTGGCACCCGGTCATTTGAGAAAAAAAGGAGAAGCAAAGTTCTCTTAACCTCTTTCTGCCCTTTTCCTGTGAAGTAGGCTGTAAAGGAATTCTCTGCCCTTTCTTCAGGCCATAAGTTTCTTGTGTGAGAGGTGCCTGTCCTATAGCCAGAAGAACAGGAATGCTCTTGTCTGCGAGGACTCAGCAACACAGAGAACTGGAGCGAACAGGTCAGATCGTACGCCTACTGACCAATCGTATTTCTCCACACTTATCTGCTTCTTCAACAAACAGCATAAAAATCCCTACGTTTTCACCTTTCTTTAGGCCTTTATTTCTGAACCCTTTCATGTCACTTAAAACTCATAATAAATAAATCTGTGTGCTTTTTTCTTGTTAATCTCTCCTTTGTTGCTACAGGAGCCTCAGTTATGAACCTCACAATGACAGAGGAAGACACATCTTTCCCCTCCTACGCCCTGATTTGGGGCCTGTCCTCGGCCTGTTCAGCCTCGTTTGAGCAAGAAGCCCGCTGGGCTGTTTAGTGATAGCGGATCACACTCTTCATCCCCCAGCCTCACCCCTGCCTCAGAGCAGCAGCTTCCAGACTAACTAACACGGATGGCAGAGCTAGTGTGTGGGGCTGGTAGGTTATGGAAGGCTGGGAGTGAGCCGTTGGAGGGGTCCTTGGTCCCTGGCACAGAAACAGCAGTTAGCAAGGCAGGATATTAATTAGAGCAGGGTTATTGGCAGGTGGTGGGGGAAGGCAAGAAGAAGTGCCACACAGAGGGAGCAGTGGGCAGATTGGTTAGGACCAAACTGGGCTGAGATGACTGGAGTTTGGGCTCAGGTTAGGACAGGGGTGGGAGTGTGCCGAGGCAGGAAACCTTGGATTGACAGATGGCCATGCCACTGGCCCTGTGCTCATGCAGCTGTTATCCATTTGGGGAAGGTCATGCACCTGCGCTGTGTGGAGCTGATGGCATGAGCCTTTGTATGTGGGTCACTGTGCCCTTTCTGGTGTAGGCCATCAGGGGATGGTCTGATCAGCTGACCCTCAGAGCAGCTTGTGGGTGTAGATGCCATCTTGGGAACATGATGTGTGCCTGTCAATCTATGGAGAAGGGGGCTGAGCCCTCCAGCTGGGTGGGTAGATTGTGGGGAGACTGGCTATGCTGCTTGGTGGATCTGAGTGGCCATTTCACAGACTTTTCTTTGAATGAGATGGAGAGTCACTGGAGACTCATTGGAAAGAACCTTCTGGCCACACATATTGATGCCTCCAAACCCTGGTTGAGGATAAACCAAATATAAGCCACTAAGCAGGTAAAGTGGCTACGCTGTCGTGTTCTGGTTAGCAACATTATTGCCTCCCATCTCCATGTCGCTGATGGAAATGTTATGCTTAAAACACACCACGCTGCACTCTTCTTCTAAACCTTCAGGTTCTGTGTGTTCTAGCTGTTGTCTGAGCTGTACCAGTCTCAGGAGCAGATCAGGGCTGATGACAGGAGGCTCTGGAAGTCCATCTGTGGGAGGGATGGTCAGAAAAAGAAGTTCTGGAAAGGAGAGAAGGAACTTTGAAAGTTTGTCATTGTTTCTGAAGTGAGACTCTGTGTGTGTGTGTGTGTGTGTGTGTGTTGGCCCATGACAATGCCTATTGAGATCCTCCGTCTCCATGTAATTAATAGCATTCCTCTGTTAGAGGTGGAGGTGGTGAGGTCCTTAAGAACAATATGAGACAGAGAGCCACAAAGAGTCCTGTGGAGGGGCCAGGAAGCTATCTCTCTGTATGACCCAGCCACAGTACACAGTACAGAAGCTTCCCAGAGATGCTGGTTCCCAAGGCAATGACTGAACTAATTCAAACTCCCACTTGTAATCGGGGACACTCGATACGAGGCAGACCCTAGCAAGACTCGGGTGGCACCCTCAGATCAGGAGAATTTGAGGAGGTTTAGTAGGTGGCTATTGACAAAGATATTGACAGTTGGGGGTACACAAAGCCTGAAGGTAGAGGGAACAGTGGCTATGGGAGCCAGGGGAAGAGAGGCCACCAGGGATGCTCAGTAACCTTTGTCAAGGACCCAATGTCCTGAGGTCACCCTGTAGGGAGGAAGCCAGCTGGAGGATGACTCTCCTTCCTCCCTGTGGGGGAGCCTCCTGGGCTGGATCCCAGCAGAGAGCCAAAGGCAGAAGGGCGGAGAATCTGGGTGTGTGTGGCCACAGCCTCCTGGGTAGGCGTCACCAGTGGGGACTGAGCAGGAAAAGAAAGGGTGGGTGGAAGCCCAAGCTGTGGCCACCTTTGTGAGCCTAGCTGCTCCTGTGGGACCCCTGGACGTAAGTGAGGGGAGGCCCTTACCAAAGGGATGGCTCTTTGCACAACAAATTGAAGACTCAAAAGTCCTAAAAGAGGATGTGAGGTCAGTGTGACCCCACTGTGAACTTTGGTCCAAAGGGACTGAGGGACTCTGAGATGTGTGGCTTGGAAGCATTCTCAGGATTCCCAGATGTTCTCTGAGGCATACAAGTTTACTACTGTCCCCTCCCTTATGGAGGTGACTGTACCTTCTGTCAGCTGTGACCTCAGGCCCCGCCCCCTGGGGGGGCAGCAGAAGCAGGAATGCTTAGAGCAAAACCGCCCTCAGGTCTGGGTGGTTTTGTAGAATAAGAAGAAACAACAGCGGATGCAGATGCTCTTGCTTTGTGGATCTCTCAACTGGTGGGCGCCTTGTTAGGAAAGCCTGGTGGTAGGAAAAGCCAGCTGTCCCCAGCGGTCCAGCCTTGGAATGCGTTATAGACAAGTAGATTCATTTTAGGTGACAATTGGTGCTTTTTATATTATTTTTTAAAAGGTAAAATATACATATAGTTAAAAAATAAAATCACTGCAAAAGTGTGGATGCATTTGTAACGTTGATGTGTGATTCCTTGCTGGATCTCTGCAGGCTACCAATAAATTGAAAATCTGCTTATTATTTTCCAAGCAACGGATGTCTCTGAATGTTTATACAAGTGTGAGTGTGCATATTCTCATGTGTACTCTGGAAACCCAATTTGAAAAAAAAAATCTAACCATCTGATTATTATTACAGATAAACAACCTATTCCACTTCCAAAGAAATCATTTCTTAATCATTCCAAAGACTCCCCAGGACAAGTACCATGCAAACTGACAGATAACTCTAAGAGTCCAGGCAACATTTAAAACATCCTTCTGGTTTTTGCAAAACTATCATGAACTTCAAAATCATAGGGTAAAATCGTCTTTATTAAAAAAAAGAACATTACTAGCAAACACAACAATAAAGGCTGGGGATACAGCTCAGTTGGTAGAGTGCTTGCCTTGTATGCACAAGGCCCTGGGTGCACACGCACTCTTACACACACACATAAACAAACAAACAAAAAACAACAAAGAAACACAATGGAAAAAGTTTTGTCTGGGGTTTTTACTAAGATGAAGCAGAATAAGTTCGGGAAGTTGTTTTTAACATGTTTTTCAAAGTTTATTTTTATTTCTTCGTTTATTAAATGGTGACGAAATACACATAACATAAAATCGACCATCTTACCCACACTAAGTGCACACCTGCGGAGTGTTCGGTTCATTCACGTTGTGCAGTCACTACCTCCACCCACCTCTGGAGCTGCTTTCATCTTACAAAACTGAAACTCCACACTCAATATACCATCACCAGTTCCTCGTTCCTCGTCCCTCCAGCCCCTGGAAACCACCATTTCAGCTTCCCTTTCTATTTATTTGACGACTCTAGAGATACCCGAGACAAGTGCGCCAAATTTTTTACAGCAAGTGGGTGAAGGCCTTTCATTCTTTTTGTATGCTCTAAAATTTTTGCAGAAACAGACTTTTGAGAAGTAAAATAAATATTCATCCTTTTGAACAACCAATAAAAAAAAAATTCACCCATGCATGAAACAAAATATACTAAGGGGGTATGAAGATGGCAGCCCCTTGCCTCTTTAGTCTCCAGCGAAACGCTCCAGATTCTCAGATCTTTCCAGAAACATCAGTTGCATTCATCACGTGCATTTGTTACATATATGGGCACACAATGTTGTCTCTGCTGCTGTTTATAGAAATTACAGCATGTTCTCTAGTATTCTGCAGCTTTCTTCTCATGGGTTCACCCCATTCTTCCCACGAGACTGCATGAGGAGCCACAGTGTTTTCCACTGTAGAAGTACACCAGAATGCCTTTCCTCAACACCCCACGGTGTCAGGTTCCTTCCGATTTTCTATTTCTAGAAATAAATCCTGTGCTCCAAATAACCTCACACGTGGGCCTTGAGTGCATTTGCAAATCTATCAGAAGGATATATTTCTAGAAGTAAAATTGTGCAGATGAGAGATTTCTTTAGTGTCAAGTGTGGGCAGATATTGGCAGTGTGCTGTCCAAAGAGTTGGTTCCAATTCATGCCTCTGCCAACCACGTATATGAACGCTGGAAGGAAGATCTTTATAACCATTCTGGGGTGAGAGGGGCTTCTACCCAAAGTGGTGAGTGCCCTGTCCTAAGAGATATGCAAGCAAGGGCTGACCAAATACTTGTGGGGTTGCTGTTCAGGCCATGCTTCCAGAATCACAGAACACAGAAGGGAGAGGGTAGGCTGGATGCTTAGACACTAACGATTGGGTGACCCCATTCCTTACTCCTGGGAGCCCACCTGTTTGTTGAGTTATCAGCCTTGGCACCTTTGTTCACAGATGGCAAGAGAGCAGGCTCTGTGTCTCTCACCAAAGCAGGGGACACTTTTCTCTCAAGAGGAAAACAATGTAAGACTTGGTCATCTGAAGAGACACAAAAATAGACTGTGCAGTAAAACTCAGAGCTTAGTTTTTGAAGATCCTCAGAGAAAAATGGGTTCTGGGCTAGGAAACACTCAGCCAAGTTTTTCTGTTCAATTTCCCATATTTGTGGCTCAAACTTTGTGACACCATGGGAGGAATGAGAGTGGGATGCATTTGTAAAAGATATATTGAATTTGCTTTTTTGCAGTACAAACCACACCCAGGAAGTGACACCCATATTTTCTTTTTTTGCATACTGGGGATCAAACTTAGGTCCTTGTGCCTTGCTAGGCAAGTACTCTACCACAGAGCTACACTCAACTGCACCCCCAGCCCCAGCCATATTTTCTTGAGCAGAGGGGAGATGGTTTGAGAGAGCACTTGGATAGGTTAATGGAGGTGGAGGAGCATTTTGAATGTACTACATGTACCCAGACTTGTGAAGAGGACATTCTGAAGGGAAAGGGAATCTCCTCAAATGAACTCAGGCCATCACCATGAACCTGCGTAATTGTAGCATCCTGCAGGTGAGGAGCTGTCAATCCTGTGAGTGTCTTTGGAGGTTGAGGATCAGAGTGAGTCACAGTTCCCAGTGTGCTGTGTGGCAACCAGCCAGGCCTCTTTCCATGATGCTCTCTGTTGCTGGGGCTCAGGACACACCAACCCAAAATGACTGCAGGAGACCAGAATATGCCACCCCCAAATAAACTTATTTGGCACATTTTGGGCTACTTATTCTGAGAAACTGCATACACAAGAGTAGCTATGAAAAGCTGTCTTTTTGTGAAGACATTTACATCTATAAAGGAAATCTACATTAGTAAAGTCTCTTATAAGTTGCTCCTAGACAATTTTTACTGCTGGGAGACTCTGCATAATAAGGCAACTTTTATTTAGCAGACATTTCCTGTCCTCTCCCTTCCATAACTTATATTCCTAAGCTTCTCCTCGATCTCCCAGCCACTCTTCCTTTCTGTAGCTCAGGATACTGGATAAACTGCAACCATCTGGCCCTTCTTCCAGTCTCATATTGTCCTGGGACTCCACACATATGATGCTCTTAAGTGTGTTTTCTCTCTTACAAATCTGTGTTGGATCAATTTAACTTGTAGCCCAGCTCTAAAGAGGAGGGTGAGGGAAGCCATTTTTACCTAGCAGTCTTCAGTGTATCTTTCTAGTCCAAGGTCAGACACTATTTCCACTGCCTTAGTCTTTTGACTGTTAAACTAAGACTCTTGAGATTGAGGGAAAAAGGGTTTATTAATTATAGATGCTAACAACCAACCAACTAAACCAAAAACAAACAAAAAAACCCCCCAAGTCTTGGGGGAAGTTCCTGTAGCTTCCAGTGCAAGGCTAGGTAGCAATTAGAAAATGTCCACTGGACATGGGCTCAGAGCAGTTTTTGTAATGAGGATTTGGGGAAGGTAGGCACAAGCTGTTTACCCTGCATCTGCAGTGGCTGTAGATAAGATTGTGGGATTCCATGAGGTGTGGGTGGGAAGGGCTTGGGATAAGAGGAGAACCCATCCGAAGTAATCATTGCTTCTGGATTGGTTGGAGCTATGCAGGATGTGGTGGCACCTGGGGGCTCCAGATAGGATTTGAGTTATAGTTTTGACACTCAAGATCATGCACCCATCTTCTGTTCTCAGCCCTTTGCTTATTAACTGACTGGCTTCCCCCGTCTCTCCTCCCCTCTATCCTCCTGCTCTTATAATTAAATATAGGCAGCTCAGGAGTTTTCTCTTAGCATTATCTTGTGTTACCAGCCCAGGTCCAGCCACTAGCTGCTTGGAAAACCAATACTAGGAAGATAAGAATTAGTGAGGAGGAAATAAGTTCATTCAAGGATCAGCATCTCAAGAAGATAGAGGGCTCCTATCACCAAAGCTCCATTTTGGGGAGCTCAGGCACACCCCTACAGGATGTGCAGGGCCAGGAGGACTACCTGCTGGTCAGGGTCTTAGACATCCAGGGTGTGTTTCCCCTTTTCTCTTCACTCACCTCAAGACCACTACTAACTTCCACTTCCTGGGCTACTTCCTGGAGCAGACAGAGTACTTTTCTGCAAGATAAACAGCACAGCAATTCACATGCTGTGGTGTTGGTCGATGCACAAAACTTAAGAACAAGGAGGGTGTTGCACGTTCTGATGTAGTCTAAAGTCACCAGATGTCCCGGGTTCTGTAATTCTAAATGAGGAGTCTGTAGCAGTTACCATCTGAATCATTTAGGTGCAGTTTCACTCCAGAATTCAGACTGCTGGGCACAGGGAGGGGACCTAACCTTGCATAGGGCAAGTTGCAAAGAAGCGGCCTCTGTGACACTTGGCTGGGCAGGATGACCTTCCTGTCTGGGAGAGGATCAGAGCCCTCCTCCAGAGCCGCTCTAACTTGTGGCCTCCTGCAAAGAAAGCAGCTTCTTCTTCTCACTCTGCCTCTTCCCACAACCCCTTTCCATTCATTACCGAGAAATGCTTATAGAGGATTCAGAGGGAACTTCTTAGATATTAAATGTTTGATTTTGAAAAACCTAACAACATCAGCATTTTGACTAATATTTCATGCCAATCGATGAAGTTTCGAGATGACCTGAATATTTGATATGGATGCGTACGTAGTCCTATAAAATGAGGCAGAATGGAATGTCTTCCCCTGGGCCATGTACTCTTGCTGAGGGGAAGGCTGTGGCCCATGTAGCTCGGTGCCTTTTTCAGGGTACTGTGGCTAAGAGTGAAAGTCTGCAATCAGGTGGACAGGGATCAAATCCCATTTCTGCCATAGATCACCTGTGTGTCTTCAGTTAAGTTGCTTGGCCTCTCTGCCACATGCAAAGTTGTTAATTAAGTACAACTATCTCCATGTAGTGTATTACAGGATATTAGGAGGCTCCAGGATCTCTAGGCAGGTGGAGGGATTAGGAAAGCGCCAAGAATAATAATATCCAGATTACACCATGGTCCAGTGGAGAGTCCAGCGCCCAGACTTCTGGGCAAAGGAACTGACACCTGCACGTGGTCATGCTGCCTGAGGTCCCACTGGTAGAACCCCGGCAGCACTCCCCAGCAGATGCCAGGTTTCCAAATCTGCAGGGCGGGTGGAGCACTGACCGCTCCGGGGCCATGTTGCGGCCATGTCTGCGAAGGGCCCAGGGGAGAACTCGGCAGCTGCTGAGTGCTCAGTGCGTCCTCGTCATTTTCTTTTGTTTTCTTCTGTCTTCACATCTCCATTTCCCTTTCTTCCTCCTCTTCTTTTTCTTCTCTCTGCTCCTGCTTTCTTCCTCCTTCACTTTGCCTCTTCCTGCTCTCCATTTTTTTCTCCTCCTCCTGAGAGTTGTTAAGAGACATCAGTGAACAGTTCCACTGAAGCCATTTTCCCTGTTTCTGGGGGCAGGAGGGGACAAAGAGCCGAGCCGAGGAGCTGCCCTCTGGTTGGATGGTACCGTGAAGTAACAAATGCTCAACATTAACACACCTCTTCCTTCCTGTTTCACTTTTCTTTTCTTTTTTTTTTTTTTAATATTTATTTTTATTTCATTTTTATGTGGTGCTGAGGATGGAACCCGGTGCCTCATGTGTGCTAGGTGAACACGCCACCCCTGAGCCACAACCCCAGCCCCTGGTCCACTTTTCTCCCTCGTATTCTCCAGTGGCATCGGAGCTGACCTGAGCTGTGTTCATTCCAGACCCAGGAAACAGGAAGGAGAGTTTACACTAGAGAGTAGAAACCCCACGGGGGAAGGGTTTTGTTTACCGTGCTCTATGAAGGGTGATTCACAGACACCATTCCCCGCGACGGTGTGTGGTTCAGTGGTTTCTAGTAGATTAAGTTTTGCAACATCCTGAAGTTTCCATCAGCTCAAGGGAAACCCCTCACTGAGTGGCGGCCACTCTCCATGCCCCACCATCCGCCCTCAGCAAGCACTAGTCTACTTTCTGTCTCTACGAGTTGCTTATTCTGGATTTTTTCATGCAAATGAATTATACAATAGGTCACAGGAGAGTGAGGAGCTGAAGCTCTCAATCCCAGTTCTTATGTCCCCGTGAAAGAAAATTCGAATCAGACATGAAAAGCTATGCAAGAGAGTTTTATCGTAAGTGAAAGTCAAGTAAGGATCAAGCAAAGAACACCCTCCCTGCCGAGAGGGTCACCACTGAGCAGAGAACGAGGGAGGAAACAGAGCTGCTTTACGTTAGCTTGAGGTGGGGGCCACCTTCTGCTTCTCCACCGATCATTGGTCCTTCCTGGAGTGGTCCTGGTGACCATGCCATTCAGAGGGGCTCCATCTACAAGTCAGTCCTGTGTTAATGTGGGTCCTGGGGTCAATGGTGGGCAGAACTCTCTTAGAGCACCTGTGCTATTAATGAAATTTCTCCTCTGAAATACACTAGAGACCTATGGCCACCAATCCCAACTTTACAAACCTCAGTGGACCCTGTTGAGAGTTAGGCCCGTCCGTCAACCTTTCTTTCTTGACATATTTCTCCATTGGCTTCCCTCGCTTCCATGTGTTTAGTCTCAGGGTTAGCACACCTGTTATTTTTCTGTAAGTTTCTCGATTATGCATCAGCCTTAAAAGCGATTTAAGAAAACCTGTGAGCCTGCCACACTATGGGTTTGCTTTCCACTGCTCATTACAAAATGCTTCCCAACACATCAGGGTGTTCCTGTAGCGGGCTCCT
Source organism: Marmota marmota marmota (assembly GCF_001458135.2). Classification (NCBI taxonomy): domain Eukaryota; kingdom Metazoa; phylum Chordata; class Mammalia; order Rodentia; family Sciuridae; genus Marmota; species Marmota marmota. The sequence goes on from NW_026000108.1 coordinate 10,895,873, forward strand.
TACACTTAATATAATGTTTTCAAGGTTCATCAGTGTTACAACATGTGCTAGCACTCCATTCCTTCTTCTGACTGAATGATATTCCATTACATGAGTATACTGTTTATTCATTCATCAACTGATGAACATTTGGATTGTTTCTACTTTTTGGTTACTATGATGATAATGCTGCTGTGAACATTCTGATGCATTTTTTGTGTGGATATATGTTTTCATTTCTCTTAGGTATACCCTAGAAATGGAATTTCTGGGTCACATTGACTCTTGTTCCAGGCCAAGGAAGGGATTTTCATTTGGTTTTTTTCACTGCTGATACAGTGTTAACACACAGCAAACCTGAAAGTATTGAACAAAATGAATGAATGAATGAATGAATAAGTAGTTGGCTGGTGAAGGTATAATTTTTCCTTACATAAATTTTTATTTGACAATTACATGTGGCATATAGTTTTTTAAAAAGCTGGTATTTTGTGCTTATTAAAAGTAAGATTTTGAGATTCTACTTTGGCTTGCACAAGGAAGTGTTTTTGTGTTGTGGGTGATCCACCCTCTCACTCTAACAGGAAACAAATAGCTGAGCATGAAATTTAAATGAAATTAAATTACATATGACAATATATGTGCAGGACAATACAGGTGATTAATACAGGCATGCATTGAAGTGACCAAAAGGAATCAAGGAAGAAAAGGTGTTGAGACCCACAGCCGAAAGGGGCTGCAGCAAACTTCTAGCTGCCAACTGATTGGCTCCTCTGCGGTGATGCTCATTGGGCTGTTTCCCCGTCCTTTCAGACCACGGAGCTGCTCATTGGGGGACTTTTTTTTGGCTCCGCCCATGCGACCCAGCCAATGGGCCTCAAGAGCAGGAGGAGTGGGGGAGGTTGAGAGGCTTGTGGGAAGCCGGTGGTGGCAGTTGGGCTCTGAGGGTTTTTCCTGAGGAGCTGTGTGGTTTGGTGTGTGTGTTCTAAAAATAAAGTTCGTTTCTTTTGACAAGTGGCCCCTGAATTGTACCCAGCCAGACTGCGGCAAAAAGGAGGGAGGGAAAGAGGGGGGGGAGGAAGGTTGGTTCTTTATTCTTGTCTTCTAGTTTTTTGCTGGTGTCACAGTGGCTGCCCTTTTGTGAATTGTCCTTTGACTTCCACTCCCTTTGCCTGGCATTTTAAATTCTAAAGAAAAGCCAAACCTAAATGATTAAGATGTAGTTTTAGAAGACAAAAAGAAATAACCAAGAGGTCCTTCAGTATGTGAATGAAAAATTAAACTGTAGTACATCCAATAGAATATTATTCAGCCCTGTAAAAGATGTCAAGGAAACACAAGGGCAAATGACTATGTAAAAGAAGCCAATCTGAAAAGGACAGGTATCATGATTCCAAAAGACAAAACCATGGGGAGAGTAAAAAGAAAGATGGTAGCCTGAGCTCAGAGGCAAGACAAATAGTGAAGCACAGGAGATTTTTAGGGCAGTAAAACTATTCTGAATGCTACTACAGTAATGGATACATGCACCTGTACCTTTTTATACTTTTATCCAAACGCACAGAAAGTACGGCACCAGGAGCAAACCCAATGTAAACCATGGACTTTGGGTGAATGACATGTCAATGTATGGATGGACCACTCTGGAGGGGTGTGAGTGTCAGGGCAAAAGAGCCTATGGGAATTCTATTATTTTCTGCTTGATCTTTCTGTGAACCTACAAGTGTTGTAAATAACAGCTTACTAAAAAGAATGAAGCAAATTTTTAAAAATTCAGGGAATGAAATTCAGTATCAGAACTTAAATAAATTCTATTTGAAGACTTCCTTTGAATTTGCTTTATTTTGCTGCATCTTTAAGTTGCTCAGAATGATGCGGGGCTGAGAGATCATTCATTGTCCAGTTGCCTCTTAAGTATTCAAGAATGTGTTTCTTCCCCAGCTGAGATATTTGACCTTCAGCCTCTTTGTGCTAGAATATAAGAATGGAAAGCATAAATGTCCCAGGGAATGAAGTAAACATCTTATAAGAAAATCTGTTGAGAAGATTTTGGCATGAATTCATGCTCTGAGTGGGTTTGAAATGCATACACAGAGTGACTAATGTATAAACTTTGCCAGTGTGGCATGAATGGGCTAAACCAGACATCTTGAGTGATTTTCTGTTGTTTTGAATATTCCATCAACTAGAGCATGATCATGGACAAATCACTCTCTCTGGGTTTCAGTCTCTTCCCTGGACAGGACCACGAAAGATACCTACCTGTTGAGTTGTTATGGGATTGAATGGGTTAACATTTGTGAGGCCTAGCACAGTGTTTGCCTGCTCAACATTTTCACTTTCGTATGTAATGGGCATCTCAAATTTGTGTTCGCAGCTGCCCCAGATGCCACAGCTGTGCCTGGAGGTCTCACCCCTGGGCAGCAGGGGTGGGGGGTGGGGTGGCTACCTTCCTGGTCGCTGCCTGAATGGGAAGTCTCCTGTCAATCAACTGCTGCTATCCCCTTTGCTGCTTCCTCTGAGTCTGCTGCTGCCAGCCTGAGGTCGCCTGGAGGTCTTCTTTCTGGGCGCTGCTGCCACAGAGAACACCTCTGCTCTGGATGCAGTTGATGCCAACACTACTGCTGACCCTCTGGAGATTGCCTGGTGATGCTGCCCCCACAGCTGCTGCTGCAGTCGCCACTGCTGCTATCCACTGTCTGCGGCCAGCAACCACCCCCACGACCCTGCCACCATGGCCTAGAGGTCTGCTGCAGGGGGGACTCCAGGTTGAGTTGCACATGGCTGCCCCCATTTTGGGACACCAGCCAGGGCCTGGGGCCCAGGTGCCAGTAGGTTTACCCCCACAAGAGCCTCTGCCTGGGGACTCCAGCCGGGACCTGCAGATCCAGTGTGGGGTGCCTGTGGGTTTGGAGGAGCCTGGGGTCTTCCTGCTGAGAGCGCTGGTGGCCTTTGTCTTGCTGCTGCATCTCGGGGTTGCTCCTTTACATGAGTGGATCCCTGGTGGTCTCTCTGCAATAGGAGCAGCATGAGGTCTTGGGCCTGCAGTGTGGCTGAGCCTGGGGTATCTGAAGCCCAGGTCAGTGGGATAGAGACTGGGTTTGTGAAGGCTGATCTGGGTTTGGTGATCCCGAGAGATGTCAGAGTCAGGGCTGAGAAACTGTTGAACACTGACAGAGACAGTTCAACTTTCCAGCAAGATTTATTTTATTACTTTATTTATTTATTTATATTCTATTTAGTTATTTTTATTTATTTATTAATTATTTTATTTTTCAATTCTCTAATATCTACCATATATGGAACAGGATGTTTTTAATGCATGAGTGTGTGGAGGACAATGATTTGAATGGTGTTTTACAGTTTTGTTGTATTCTTATGTCTTTAATTTTTTATCTTTGCTTACATTCTTCCTCTCTCTTGTTCATTTTCTTGGATTTTCTTTCCAACTTTTCTCCAACCAACAGCCAATCTCTGTAGGCTCCTCTTCCACTCTTCCTGTGAATTTTTACTTCTAGCTTCTCTCTTCCTCCCTAGTGAATAATGCATGCTACAGTACCTCTGTTCTCTCATCCACCATTTGAAATTGTAAAACATTTTAACAAGTTTTCTGTTTGTACTATAGATTGTTATTGAACTAATTATTTTGGCTTAATGTGAGAAAGTGGTAGACGCCTTAATGGGAGCTATTAGGTTTAGGGCTATATATTGTTTACACTGCGTGCTGTTGATGTTGGTCTCACCATTAAAGGCGAAGCACTGGAAACCTCAGGGACACTATAGGTCTACAGGGCAGAATTTATCCTGCCTTAGATCCATACTTCTAGGTGGGAAAACACATTAACTAGCAACCACTATGGAAAGCAATAAGGAGATTCCTCAGAAATTTAGGAATGGAACCACCATTTGACCCAGCTATCCCACTCCTTGGTTTATACCCAAAGGACTTAAAATCAGCTTACTACAGTAATGCAGACACATCAATGTTTATAGCAGCTCAATTCACAATAGCTAAACTATGGAACAGACCTAGGTGTCCTTCAATAGATGAATGGATAAAGAAAATGTGGCACATAAACTCAATGGAATAATTGTCAGCTTTAAAGAAGAGTGAAAATAATGCATTTGCCAACAAATGGATGGAGTTGGAGAATATCACACTAAGCAATATAAGCCAATCCCACAAGACCAAAGGCTGAATATTTTCCCTAATATGCAGATGCTAATTCATAATAAGGCAGGGGGCACTAGGGAAGAATAGCGTTATCTTAGATTACATAGAGGGACGTGAAGGGAGGTAAAGGGAGGGTATGTGGGGATAGGAAAGATAGTAGATTGAAACAGACATTATTACTATATGTATATATGTGACTGCATGAGCAATATGATTCTGCAACATGTACACTCAGAAAAATGAGAAATTATATCCCATCTATGTATGGTATATCCAAGTGCATAAAATGCATTCTACTATCATGCATAACTAATTAAAACAAATAAAAAATTAATAAAAAATTTGTGTTTTCAATGAATTTTCCTTTTATAGTCTTTCTCAACTCCAAGAATGACCACTGCATCCATCTTCCAAGCTGCTCATGCCCAGATCCTTGGAGTGGTTTGACACCATTTGCCTCTCTATTTCACTAGCACAGCCTGTCCGTCCTGCCTTTGAGTCACATCTAGAACTCTCTGCTCAAGCACTGTCATCTCCCGTCTGGATCACGACCACAGCCTCCTAAGTGGCCTTGATACTCCTGCCTTTGCACCAGGAAGAGCCAGAGTGATCCCAATAAACCCAAGTCACACGGTGGCCCTCTTCTGCACAAGGGTCCCCCATCAGCTGCCCCAACACACAGGCAGGTTCACCTCTCCCCTTCGCCTCCAGTTCTCTCCTCCTTGCTCTTCCTGCACTAGGCACCTCTTAGTTAACCTTTGAGGTTCTTTGAGCATCCCAAGCTTGCTTCTGCCTGGGGCCTTTCCACTTGCTTGATTTGCCTTCTGTCCCGGAATCCTAACCCTTACCTTCTTATGGCTATGGCTACTCTGCCTTCTTTAGACACTTACCCATATGCCATTTTCTGGGTGGGACCTTCTTGGGTCCTCCATCCTCACTCAGATGCACCTCTCCACATCATCATCCCATCCCCCACTACTTTGTCCCCTAGCCCCCACCACCTCCAGTTACTGTACATACTTTATCTATTACATGTCTGCCCCTACTAAATATAACCTCCATGAGGCTGAACATTTTTAAGTGCTGTACACCCAGCACCTAAAGCAGTTCATGGAACAGAGTAGGTGCTCAGTAAATTAATGCATGATTGGATGAATAAATAAATAAAGGGGAAAAAGGTCTGTATTGGCGTGTGATAGTCATCAACAGTTTTGCAGTGTCTCTAGGTGCCAGGGACTTGCTAGTCACTGGGGCATGCCTAAGGCAAAGACTGTTTGGGTACCCTTCAGTCTAGTTGAGGACAGAGGTGGAGGTGGAAAAAGTGTCCCTAAAAATCAGGAAATACAGAATGCATATGGGAACTCATGATAGGAAAATTGCAATCCAGAGTTAAAGGATTATAAGAGGTGTCTCAGAGGCAGGGTGTCCCAGCTGTCTCTGAAGGTTCAGGAAGAGTAAGGAACGAGGTAAAGGAGGTAGAGAGATGGGGAAGCTGAGAAGTCACCCAGGCTAGTAGGCTGTGGTGAGCCCGAGGAAGCGGATGAGAAGTTGACCTCTCCTGCACTCAGATCTCCATCCAGATAAGTCAACGGGCCTATGAGAAAGATCTGGCGGCCCGAGTGAAATAAAAATATTCAGAGGCATTCTGCCAAGTCCTGCTCTTGTTTCATTGAAAATGAAGAAAAAATAGTGGGTGCAAGACTGGGCCTGTTTTGTGTCAGGATGTGGGAGGAGAAACCACATTGTTCTTCTTTTCATGAATCTGCTAGGAAAAAAACAAAACCAAACAAAACAGGTCACAGGCTGTGATCCGATGACATCAGAGAGTGAGCTTTTCTACTATTTTCATACTCAACATCTGCTCATTCTTCTCATTTGAGGATGTACAGAGCACATCGAGAAATCATACCTCCCCAAGAGCCTCCTAAGGACACGTGAAGTCTCCCCAGGGCTGGCTGGGGCCCACACTAAGAATGTGCTTCAGAAACCCCCAGACTGGACCATAAGTCTTCTTCAAACCCATTGAGCCTGTCAATTCTATGGACTTCTGATTCCTCATCTATAATATGGGACTCATGAAATGTTTACAGGCCAGCAGTTTAGTGGGGTATGGTTTGCAAAGTACTGGACCCTCAAAGATGTTAGCAATTATAGTTGAAGGGGGAAAAAGAAGAATTGTGCAATTAATTGTAACATCTGTCCCCTTTGCACATTATTCTCAGCAGATGAGCAAGAGGAGATGCTTGTTGATAGACAGATTTTGCTTGAAGAATCTGATGAAGACCTTGGAGAGAGTTATAAGTAGATGCCCAACCAGGTGTTGCTGAGTTGGATGGGAGAGGGAGTTGCACTGCCCAAGTGCCAGCCACGTGGTGGGCATTGTCCTGGTGCTGGGAACACAATGAGCTTGTTGTTGCTGGTAACCCCGGGGAGGCGAAGGCTCTGTCTTCACCTTCCTGAGGGGAGGAGGCCCCCCATTTCTAGACACTTCACCTAGAGGCTGTTGCTGCTTTATACAAGCATGTCCTAGAGCAAGCCAAAGACACGGGCAGGTTATATAAAATGCTCAGGCTCACAGAGGTGAGGAGTTGGCATTTGAGCCTGGGCTCTTGCATTCTGGGAGAGAGGATGTGGCCTGGCAGGAACAATGTACACACAGCAAAGTGGAAGGAGCAGTCCCTACACATACAATTAAAGGCATCAAAGATTGGTGGGGGCTAGATACCCAAATATTAATGGTAGGTGGGCTAAGGTTTTGGAATGGAGGGATGTTCCTTCTTTTCTCTATTTTCAAATTTTAAAATTTCACCGCATTACTGGAATGATTTTTTTAAATGACACATGAAGTTGGCCAAAGAGACAAAGAGAGCCTGAAACCCTTATCTCAGGAACAGCATTTCCACCAAGTCTTGTGTGACCTGGAGACAGTCACTCTTTTGGTCTCCAGACATCCCCAAATCCACCCTGCTATTCTCCCTATGGTCCTCATTAGATGCCATTCCCCCTGTTTTGACTACCTTGCCTGCCCTTCTACGTCTTTTCAAAATCTTCTTTAAAACTGCTGATTCCCTGCATCTCCCCTGCATGCCATGGGGCCTCTCCAAGATTGGTGCTGATTGGCTGAGTGTTCTTTGGGGGCCCCCCAGCTAAGGAACTTGGTGATGACCACAAATATTCTTAAGCTTATTCTATGGAAGAGGAACTTGTGCTTTTATTATTTGCCTAAAAGGCAGAGTCCAATCAGCTCTATGGACACAAAACCAGTGCTCTTGCCCACCAAGAGACACAGCAATTCCTCAAGGCCAATTGGTTATTGTGTCCTGGGTACCTAACATAGTACTGACAGGTGTGGGCTCCTTCCTAGTTTTTGAGTGGATAAAGAGTAGACTCTGCCACTTTTTGAGCCTCAGCACATTATAACTCTGTACAAATGAGTCCATAATAACAGTAGCACCCTGCGTGAGCGTCAGCCTATTCTAGGTGTGTAGAGTACTGCAGAGGTTCCCACTCGACTGGATGAGTAGGCATTGTGTTGTACCGCTGTTACAGATGAGCCGATGGAAATTTAAAAATGTGGCTAATTTGCCGCCAATCATACCACAGCTGTCTGGTGTGGTAAGAATGGGGGTGTAATTTTTGTGCAATTTCAGAATTGTACAAGCTTGTATCAGAATGTTGGACACTTGTAACTGAGCAGCTTATGTGCAGGAAGAAAAATACATATATTTCAAACCAAGAGCCCTAGCAGAAGGAAAGGGTCACAGGGTCCTTTTAGAATTCGTTTTCTCAAGTGTCCCTTACATTAAGAGAAAGAGGAACTAAAAGCTGAAGTTCCCTCAAGTCACTGCTGATTAATAGCCAGAAGTGAAGATAAAGCAAATCCCAAATCCTACTTGTGTGAATGTTGGGAAGCCCACGTTCCCAGGCACTCCTAATCCACGTGTCAATGGGTGTACACCTCTTTGGCTGGCAGGTCTTTCAAAACTGCAAGTGTCGATACCTTTGACCTAGGAAATTTACTTTTAGGGGATTATATGTATTGGACATGTGAAAAAATATGCTGACACAAGAATATTTATTGTAGCATTTTTTTCACTTTTTTTATTTGTTCTTTTTAGGCATGCTTGACAGTTGAGTGTATTTTAACCATATTATACATACATGGAGTATAACTTATTAGGATCCAATTCTTGTGCATGATGTGGAGTTTAACTGGATGTGTATTCATATGTTATTGTAGCATTTAATGTAGTAATACCTAAGTGTCCACCAATGTGGACCTGGCTAAGTAAACTCACCAGTGTCAACTCTACTGCACTTTGGAATACTAGAAATCATTTTTTAAAAAAAAATTGGTATAGCAATATTTGTTGATTTGGAATGCTTGTAACATATGTCATAATGTGAACAAAGTCCAATGCCCAATAGGAGATGCCCTACCCCATGACCTTACGAAACAGTGCTCCAGGCAAGGAGTGAGAAACATTCTCTACATCTACCACTTTGGTCTATTTGACTTCTACTCTGTGTTTATTTATCATATTTATTGTCAAAACAAATACCCTTTTTAAAGGGCTGTTGTGGGTGACAGGCCTCTGGCAAGGCTTGTGTGGTAGCTGGTTTTGAACCTTTCACTACAGGCACCATGAAAGAAAGCACAGAGACAAGGGGTGAAAGGAAGAAGGCAGCACAGCTGTGGCAGGGGCCAAGGAGACGAAGCTGGGATGAACTAATGTTTCTCATTCCATCCACATTTGTAGTTCTGAGCTGGCCTTGGGAGCAGATCTTAGTACAGTTCTTCACTTTTCAAAAAGGATGGAGGAGTGGATGCCAACTGCAAAACTGTGGTCAGTCATTTGCTAAGTTATTCAACCAGTATTTATGGACTTCAACTTGAGTTCCAGGATACTAAGAGAAAAGTCTTCAGTTGTTGCCAAGCCAGCCCTGAGCAAATTCCTGGTCTTGTGTAGAGGGGACTTCTGGAAGAAATCCATAGAGGGAGTCTCTCTAAGTTGAGTGGGAAGGGAGTTGCACTGCCCAAGTGCCACCTACGTGGGGGCATTGTCTTGGTGCTGGGAACACAATGAGCTTGGTATTGCTGGTAAGCCAGGGCAGGTGATGTCCCTGTCCTCACCTTCCTGAGGGGAGGAGGCCCTCCCATTTCTGGTCTCCAGACCAGAGATGCATGTCTTTCCTGGAGATCACAGGCATCTGTGTCAGTCATCTAGGAGCATGCACAACTTGGAGAGCTCACCCAGTTTGGAAAGGCCTCCAGAGGAAGTCACGCTGCAGTTGAGCCTAAAGGATCAGTAGCAACAGCAGGGTGAGGACATGGCCTCGGTGTTGGCCAAAGACAGAGTCTATATTTAGAAGACCCTCTGGTTGAGGACAGAGAGAAGACCAGCAGGACTGGACCTCATGGAAAGCAGGGCCAGAGGTGCCTGTGGAGGTGAGAGAAGCCCACAGGGGTCCACAGGCTGTGTCCAGAGCAGGGAGAGAAGTGAGGGAATCAGAGTCAGGCTGGAAAAGTTGCATCTTAAAAAGGGGGCAGCTAGCAAGAAAACCACCACCCTGGCTGTGGGGCAGAGAACAAATGGAGTAGGTGGAGAGTGGACTGGGTGAGTGGCCAGGAAGGCCCTCCTAGGTGAGAAAGAGGGTGCATTAAGCTAGTGGAGATGGGGAAAACGGACATCTAATGGATGCTTTGGAGGCAGAAGGAACCAACCTCCTGGGCATGTGTGGAAAAGGAAGTTTCTAGCTTGAGCAATGGGGGAGATGTTGGGTCTTACTGAAATGCCACAGATCAGAAAAGGAGTTGGTCTGGAGGAGGATCATCATGCAGTTTGGGACGGAGTGAGCCTGAAGCACCTATGAATCCACCTGAGTACAAATGACCTTCTTCTCTGTGAACCGTTTGGCCCTGCCGGGACCTCCTGGCCATGAGGTCTCTCCTCCTGTCACTCACGGTTCCCACCGTCCTGTTGGCCTCACTGGGATGCCACAGGCCATTATTAAAATCCTATCCTCGCTCAAACTTTCAAACTCTTGTCTTTCCTTGACTTCACTGTGCTTAGCCAGTGTTAGGGGCTGAATGAGGTCCTCCCAAAATTCTGATATTGAAGTCTTAATTGCCATGGCCTCAGAAAATGACTATTTTTGGAGACAGAGCAGTTATCTTTAAAGAGAAAACTAAGTTAAAATGAGATCATCAAGGTGGGCCCAAATCCAAGGATTGGGGTCCTTCTAAGAAGAGGAAATTTGGACACAGACTGTTGTAGAGGTTAGACCACCTGAAGGCACCTGGAGAAGTGGACCACCTGCACGCCAAGGAGAGAGGCCTCAGAAAGAACCAACCTGCTGATACCTGATCTTGGACATGCAGCCTGCAGACCTGTGAGGCAATGAATTTCTGCTAAGCCACCCAGTGTGACAGGCCTAAAAGTCTCCCATACCCAACAAACCCCACACCGTCAAATCCAACCCTCTGCCTACTTTGACCCTGAAGAGTGGACAATGGTTAGGCAAAAGAACCCAAGCTTGTTTCCTGGCTTTTCCTTAAGTTCCTGACCATTCAGGGCACCCCATTTCTCCAGTACACCACTTCTCTGTCTCCTTCTAACTCCACCAGCCCCTCCTCCTGGGGCCCTTTCCATTTCACTGAGAAGCAACCAGAAGAGAAGATCTTCATGGCATCTTCACCAAATCCATTGATCTACTGACCCTCACACCACACCATGTTCTCCACTTTCCCCTGTGGGGTTGGCACTCCCACCTCGCCTGTGGCTGGGATTCCTCTTGCTGCCTGTGAGCTTTCTTTTGTCCATACCACCAAGAACTTCCAAGTCACCTTTGCATGGTCTCAGGGGTCACCTTCCCAGCTCTCTTGGCTGGGACTCCTTCGTCTCCCTTACATTTACTATGGGACCACCCCGTGGTTGAGATCCTAAAACTCTGCTGTTTCTACACGTGCTCTGCATGAGCTTGTTTGTCCTCCCAGGTTTAAGGACAGTCTGTAAGCCTCCTGTATTGATGACTGCAACACAGATCCTCCCAGGAACTCCAGGTGATCAAACCCAATTGGCTACTTGACGTCTCCTCTTGGGGACATCTCCAACTTAATACATCTAAACGAAATTCTCCATCCGTGCCTTCTTCCCAAAGCCGAATCTACTTCACCCCAGTTTCCCTATCACTAGACAGAGCAACACACTGTCTCTCCTCTGGTCAGTTACTTGGACTAAAAATCCCAGAGGCATCCTTGACTCCTCTCCTTCTGGCAGATGCCATAGTCAGTCCATCAGCAAATCCTCTTGCCTTCAACCTCTAGTCACACTAGTCACACTCTAATTTTTTTTTCCTTTGCCCCTCTGTTACTTCTCTCATGGTCAAAGTTATCATAACTGGTCTCCATATTTCTCATCCCTTCCCTCCTTTTCAATGTATTCTCAGTACCAAAGCTAGATTGCACCTTTAAAAGATCCTACCAGATAAAGTCACTCAGTGACCACTAATGGATTAAAAGTAAAATGCCCAGTTCATAGAATCCTTTACCCTGTCCTACAGAACCACAGATGACCCGGCTCCCCGCTACCCTCTGAACTTCTCTCCTATTTTCTTTCCCTCACCCTCTAGTCTAGCTACAATGACCGTCCTTGCTGCTCCTGGAACAGGTCAAGGGTCTTTCTGCCTCAGAGCCTTTGCATCGGTCATTCTCTCTGCCTAGAAAGCATTTGCCCCATGGAAATTCTGGGGCACAGTCCTTCACATGAGTCTGTGTTTAAGGGCACAGATATACAACTGAGGAAGAAGCAGCAGGTAAGGTCAGTCGATTACTTTTAGACTTGGAATGGAGTCAGATACCAACCCAAGCACAAGCCATGGACTATGAAATTGCATCTCCTTGGCAGCCTCATGGAGCAGGGGGATCATAGCCTGCAATTACTGACTACTTCCCATGTGCCAGTCATGGTGCTAAACACACAGGAAATACTAACTTGCTTAATACTCATAACAACTCTGTGAAGTAAATACTCCTATTATCACCGTTTTACATCCAAAAAGTTACTTAGAGGGTAAGTAATTTGCCCCAGTTACTCAACTAAGGCTGGTTGGGAAACTAAAGCTTAGTCACTGAGATTGCTTGAGAAAAGGCACAGACTCTGTTGGGCCTTTAAAGGTGACGGAGCAGGTATTTGTTGGAGATAAGAAGTAGAGGTAGGGTAATCACTCCCAGGGAGAAGGCATTGTGTGAACACAGAACAGTCCATAAAAACCCTTCATGTGTAGAGACAATACCTTTATTTATTCTATGTGGTGCCTTCACACTTCAGGAAGTATACACAGCTCAAGTGTGAAGGGAAAGGTTGATAGAAGGTGCTGGTCAAGGAGTGTAAGGCCACACTCTGTTATTCAGGCATCTGCAGAGGGTAACAGTGTCAGCGATGTTCCTCTTCGGAGATTTAGAGTCTGGTTCAACAGCTCAGGAGTCTGGAAGCCAGAGGCTAAAGTGGTTGACATCTTATTGGTCCAGCCACCCACCCGCGGAACTTTGAAGCAGGGGATTGGGGTGGGAAAGGAAGCCGAGAAGAGACAAGTGAAAGCACAGGGGGAGGTGCAGTCTCAGACCGGCCACATTCTCCTCTCTTCCTGCCCAGCCTCCAGCTGGCCTCTCCTTCAGCTTAGCTCAGCCGCCTGCATTCAGCCCAATGTCCAGCTACGAATTCAGCCCCGTGAGGTCAGGGGAGGAACCCTGCTGCCAGATCTCTAAGAAAGCCCTGATTGGTTTCGGCGTCGGGCTGCTGGTGGTGAGCCTCGCGGTGGTGGTCGCGGTCGTGGTCCTGAAGGTGCGCTCGCCACCTGAGCTCTTGGAGTGGCACGGGCGTGGCACCACCAGCCACTTTTCCGAGATCGTCCTGGGACGATGCTTCACTTACACTCAACTCATCCGGCCGGAGCTGAGGTGAGTTGGCATCTGAGAGCACCGCGGGACACCGCGCGCCGCAGGGCGCGGCGGGACACGGTGAGGCACCGCTGGAGACAGCGCGGCGCGACGTGGTGGGGCTCCCCGCGGGGCACAGCTGGTCACCGCGCGCGGGGGAGCTGTCCAGATTGCTCGAAACAAAGCATCCTCTGTAGCGGATCAGCTGAGAGCCGTGGGGCAGTGCCCAGGAGGATTCCGGGCAGACCGCTCCAGGGGTCTCTGCGGGAGCGCTGGCCTCGGGCTCAGTGTGCCCGGCGAGGGCGCGCGGCTCCTTGGCCTGACCCGCTCAGCTGGAGAACTGGCAGAGAGGCCCGCATCCCGGGCTAGGGTCCCCGAGCCCCGGCCCTTGCCGGGCTGCCGCCCTCCCTGGGTCCCAGCGCTGCTGCAGGGACCGAGAGTTAACTCGCAGGCGCATGGAGTTGCTGACACTTTCATCTTGGCTCCGAGTTTCCGTCAGGCCCCTTTGCCGGGTAAGTGCCCCGGCTGGGTACGGGCAACACCTGGTTAAGTGGTTGATCGAGCCTGCCGCGAAAGAGGAGGGCGTCAGAAGGATCAGACCGCTGAAAGCACTTTTATTCCTTTATATGAAACAACACTCAACTCTTTCGCGCCCCGAGATGCACGTGGCCATTAAACACAGCAAAAACTGTCAACTTTAAAAACGGAGACATTACTTATAAAGTAAGGTGCATCATCAGCTCGGGAATCTGTACAGACCCTTGGAAATGCCACTCAGACCGTTCATTGTGCCTAGCTGCTAACCTCTCTTAAAGGGAAGCACTTTTCAAATTTCTATTTCTAGAGCTTGGTTTTCCCCCGTAGAACCAATGTTTAAAAGTTGTACAGAAAGTGGAAGAAGACGCACGCATGGGGCGTTGCTCTGGGTGCTGGAGAGGGCAGAATTCCTCCTTCCCCCGGGGGAACCCAACTCAGTGCAGGAGGGTGAGAGTGCGCACAGCAGATCAAAAGTTTGAAGCGCAAATTGTTCATGTGTACAGACAAAGATCCCGTTAGGTGCTTTATTTACAGATAATTAAATGCTTTGTTGAAAGAGAAACTAGAAATTGAGGCTTTCCTTCAGGTTGCACTTTAACAGCATTAATTAAATCAAGTAAATCCAACCTGAATACTGACCAAAAGTAATCTAATTTTTAATTGCATCTTTTTTTAGAGAGAGAGAGAGAGAGAGAGAGAGAGAGAGAGAATTTTTTTTAATGTGACAGATAATAAGAGGCATAATATTTATTTTTTAGTTTTCAGTGGACACAACATNTGTATAATACAGATGTGTATAAGAGACAGTATATATATATATATATTTGTTCAGAATAGCCATATATGTATATGTATATATATTCAGCTAAATATTAATAAATTAGTATTTATTTAAATCACAATCCAGTTTGAAAGTATCAGAATACACATTTAAAAATTATTTATTTATTCTAATTTGTTATATATGATGGCAGAATGCAATTCATTTCATATTACACATATAGAGTATGATTTTTCAAGTCATTGATTGTACATAAAGTATTTCCACACCATTCTGTCTTCATACATGTACTTAGGGTATTGATATCTAACTCATTCCACTAGCTTTCTTACCCCCATGTCCCCTTCTTTCCCCTCCCTCCCCTTTGCCCTATCTAAAGTTCCACCATTCCTTCCATACTCTCCCCCATCATCATTATGAATCAGCATCCTCATATCAAAGAAAACATTTGGGCTTTGGTTTTTTAGGATTGGCTTACTTCACTTAGCATTATATTCTACAACTCCATCCATTTGCCTGCAAATGCCATGATTTTATTCTCTCTCTCTTTTTTAATATTTATTTTTCAATTGTAGTTGAACACAATACCTTTATTTTGTTTATTTATTTTTTGTGGTGCTGAGGATCAAACCCAGGGCCTCGCACATGCTAGGCGAGCGCTCTACTGCTGAGCCATAAACCTAGGCCCTGGTTTTATTCTCTTTTAATGCTGAGTAATATTATATATATACCAAAGTTTCCCTATCCATTCATCCACTGAAGGGCATCTGGGTTGATTCCACAATTTAGCTATTGTGAGTTGTGCTGCTATAAACATTGTCCCCGTAGTATGCTGTTTTTAAGTTCTTTGGGTATAAACCAAGGAGTGGGATAGCTGGGTCAAATGGTGGTTCCATTCCAAGTTTTTCAAGGAATCTCCATAATGCTTTCCAGATTTGGCTGCACAGATTTCAGTCCCACCAGCAATGTATGAGGGTTCCTTTTCCCCACATCCTCGCCAATACTTCTTGTTGTTTGTATTCTTGATAGCTGCCATCAGAATACACTTTTAATTCGGATTCTAATTTTAATTCTCACCTGCTACTATTTTGGTAAGCATCCTTCCAAACATCTCCTCTGTACACACTCACATACACACAAACACAATTTTGTATAAATGGATTAATAGTAATAAGGTGCTTACTGTGTGCCAGGCACTTAAAAAATTTAATTGTTCAATCCTTTACAACTATGTGGAGTAGTTCCTATTTTATCTCCATTTTACAGAGTAAGTTGCCCCAAATTAGATTCTAGGGACTGAACTCTTGGCCACTGACCTGTACTGTCCACACAGGTTCCATTGGTAGAGTGCCTGTATGATTTACTGTCTAGAGACTTTTGAAGTGGAAAGGGGATGTCAACTAATAAGCATGCTGAGTTCATGAGCTTTAGCCAGAACGGAGAATCACCTTGTCCTTGGTTATATTAAGAACATAAGCTCTGGAATCACACTGCTTGGGTTGAAACCTTGGCTCTCTCACACTGTGATCTTGGAAAAGTTACCCAATTGGTGCCATGGTGTTCTCAGCTACAAAAATGAAAATCTGAATGAGGGGACTCACCACATAGACAAAATGTGACAGATAATAAGAGGCATAATCTTGTCCTATAATAAGTGCTTAGGATGTCATTGTTTTGGAAATGCAACATCTCAAGCACCTTTTCACAGCAATAAATATAGACCAAGGCTGTTTAAAATGGGTGCCTTGTGTTATGTATTTGTGTTACAATCCAGTAAATCAATCCTTCAATGATAGAATGTATTTTGTTTCTATTTTGTTACATTCTTCTTTTTAAATTTTTTTTTAGTTATACATGGTCACGATACTTTATTTTGTTTATATATTTTTATGTGATGCTGAGGATCAAACCCAGTGCCTCACATGTGCAAGGCGAGCGCTCTACCACTGAGCCACAATTCCAGCCCAACCCTTGGTCTCAAAGATTTTTTAATGTCAATATATATAGGTCAACCTCATTCTTTTTAACATCGCATCATATCTGTATGGTGATATAATCATTTCCATTCAACAGAAAATTAGTCAGTTTCCAATTTTTAAATCCATTGATTCATTCATTCACTCAACAATTATTTGTTGAGCATTTACTGTGTTGTAGGCAGTGATCCAGCCACTGCTGATACAGGAGTGAATGCCATCACAGAGGCTTTGTTCTGCTTGGGAGAAACATGCTCCAGTGAGCATCTTCGTGAGTCTACCTTTGTGTACAGTTTGGAGTGTCTGTAAGACACATTCCTAGTGATAGATTTGTTTGGTTTAAAGGGAAATTCATGCAGATTTTATATTTGTAATTGTTTTCAAATTTCAGGTATTTCCAAATTCCCTCCAAAACAGGAGTACATTTTACAATCCCACATCCACCTGTCAGATGGCGTGCTTTCCCCAAATCTCTTCATTGCTGAGTATTTTCAACTTTTTAATTATGAGAAAAATAGCATCTGATTGTTCTTTGATTAGTGTGAGTCTAGGCATCTTGTAGCATTTGTACTTTTATACTTTTCTTGTACATTCCTATTCAACCTGTGGTCATTTCTGTTGAGTTACTTCTTTATCTGGCCCTATGGGAATTCCTTATATGTAGTAGGTAATATTTATATTACCTACACACATGTGCACACACCACTCATTGTCTTAGAGCCACCCAGGAGCACATTTTATTGGCAGCACCCTGGGCTTCATTACGACCTTGATGCCATTTCTGATTTTGTATTCGTGTACCAGGAAAGATTGGGATTGACAGTTTTATTTTCACACCTAGTAAATCCTAACTTAGAAACATTTGCTCTTGATTCTGCTTGAAGTCAAGAAGGCTTTCCTCTCTTTGTTTCCATTTAAAATGTTTTATTTTATTTTTTTTTAAACTACACCATGAAGTGCCATTGAGATGTCCAGACAATGTTGGCCAAACAATGTCTAGAAAATATGGAGCATGTCACAAATTTGCGTGTCACCCTGTGGCGAGGTCCTGCTGCTCTTCTCTACATGGTTCCTCCACATCCACCTGGTGGGCACTCATGGTTCCTTGGAGACCTTTCTTCTTTTGCCTGCCACCCAGCATCTGTGCTAATGCTATAGTGTGCTAGTCAGGGTGTCCAGAGAAACAGAAATAGTATGTGATAAAATAAGAGAGAGATTTTTAAGAAACTGGCTTGTTGCGATTGTCAAAGCTGACAATCCAAAAATCTCTGTGTTGGGCCAGCAGGCTGGAGATCCAGGAAGAACTGATGTTGCAGCTTGAGTTTGAAGGAAGTCTCTTGCAGTATTTCCCCTTTTCTCTTGGGACCTCAGCCTTTTTCTTAAGACTTTCCACTGATTAGATGAGGCCCACATCATGGAGGATTATGTGCTTTAAAACAGGTCTATTAATTTAAATGTTATCTCATCTTTAAAATACCTCACAGCAGCAACCAGATGTATTTGACCAAATGCTGGATACTGTGGCCTAGTCAACACTTAAACTTAATCATCATACACATGTTTTAATTTTTCGGATTTTATTTCCAGGTGTTATTTTCTGTATTGGTCCCAGTAGTCACCAGGTCAGCACAGATTCAAGGGGAAAGGAACAAATTCTACCCTTCAATGGCTGGCGGGGGGGTGGGTAACATGAACCCTGTGCCTGGCTTTAACCCTCCACATTTTTATGTGAGCCTTTTGTTGTCATTTCCTTCTGGTCTTTTTTTTTTTTTTTTTTTTTTTTTTTTTTTTTTT
>NW_026000108.1:10914920-10978645 GCF_001458135.2 Marmota marmota marmota
AAAGGAAACAAAAAAAATCTTTTTTTTTTTTTTTTTTTTTTTTTTTGCTCCTCTGATGTGTCTGTTGCTCTATTTTGCGATCTTCTATTAACTAGATTTACAATGATAAAAATCCAACACACGCCTCCTGCAATACAACCTTGTTGAGTTTAGGAATTTTTGGTCAGTGATATCTTTGGAGGACCCAGAATAGTGCCTAGAATGTAATAAGCGCTATTTAGTTGAATCAAGTGAATGGCAGACAAGCCAGTATATTATACATAATACAAACCAATCCATAATAAATATGCCTCCCTGATGAACTTTTCAATATCATTATCCTCAAATCCATCAACTTCTGTTTTAGGATAAAGACTGTTAATTTGGCTTTCATGGAGTAGCTTCTTGGGATTCTTTACAGGTTGTAGGCATTTAACTCATTGCCTGTTCATTTTCTTTGGCTATTCTTTTTTTTTTTTTTTAAGAACTTCCTATCATCTACAAATCTCATATTCCACCAGTCTGGTTTATTCTATTTCCTGCTGGGGATTGAACCCAAGGCCTTGTGCATGGGGAGCACACTGTG
Source organism: Marmota marmota marmota (assembly GCF_001458135.2). Classification (NCBI taxonomy): domain Eukaryota; kingdom Metazoa; phylum Chordata; class Mammalia; order Rodentia; family Sciuridae; genus Marmota; species Marmota marmota. Next base: position 10,915,486 of record NW_026000108.1, read on the forward strand.
CCCTGAGCCAGGCTGCCAGCCCCTGCTGGTCTTTAGCGTGGTAGATGGGCACTGAGGCTGGTCCTTGGTTATGAAGCTGAGCTTCTTCCAGATGGATCAGGTCTGCGTGAGAGTCGGACTCAGGGGATGTGGGAGGAGCCTGGGGGTGGGAGGACCTGCAGTGGTGGAGGGGTTCTGCAGGAGGGAATAGAGAGCCAGCACCCAGAGGCAGAGGGGCCTCTAGCGAGGTACCTGGACAGCGTCACTTCAGTTCCATGGATCTTCCTGTCTTGGTGAAGGACAAGTCCAAGTCCCTGTGGACGAGGACTTGCGGCCCTGAGGAAGGCTGTGGACTGCAGGCTGCCTGGGCAGGAGTGCAGAGATGGGAGCAGGCGTTTCCCTGACAGCGCTCTCCATCACCAGCCCAAGACGGGTGGGCGGGGACCTGAAGGAGGAGGCCAGATGCCCCAGTGGCCTAGCAGGTGGCTCATCATATTACAGTCCCCCCCGCCCCCAGCTTTTGTTTCTTTGTTTTGAGGTGCAGAGGATCAAACCCAGGAGTGCTAGGCAAGCCCTCCACCTGAGCCACTGTCCCGGACCCCTGTTAGTGTCTTAGCAGAAGCTGCTAGACTGAGCCCTCCTATGTCCTTCTCAGGTCGCTTGAAGGTGAACGTGAACAGTGAAAGGTTTAGAGAAAACTCTTCTTGCTTGTTCCCTATCTTCTAATGATCCCTTCTGGGCCCATGTTGGCTCTCTTAACCAATTCCTTTATTTTCATGTGACAATTTTTAAAGATTCTCTTTGAATTTTGCTTCTCCTTCCTCTTCAAAATTTCCAGCCTTTCTCAGCGGTAATCTCCAATTTTACTTCCCCATGCCTCCCATTTTAATGACTTGAGCATTTTATTAAGGTCTACTCAGTAAAATTTATGAGCACAAAATGAAAAATTCATACAAACAATTGGAAATTCTAGAGACAAAATTCCAGAGCCAAAATAAATCTGTGATCTTTATAAGTTAATTGTCTCAGTTATGTTATTATGATGACAGAATGTTGATTAATGCAGCGTAACTATAAGAAGTTAAGAATGTCAGCCAAATTTGCCGGGTTCATCACAATTTGAAATCATTTTATAAAGTATAAATTTCAAAAAAAATTAAGATCATCGCTTTCACAACATATAGAATCAATACACACTAAAGATTTATTAATTTATGAGGGGATTAGTAAAATAATAAATTCAATTCAAAGAACATTTTGAAGCACTAAATATTCATAAGTATTTAAAAAAGTATATTAGACTTAATATTGGTATATTAGCTAGGTTTAGAACTGGTTAATTTTCTACAGAAACTTTGGAAATATCTCTTTTTTTAATCTTACAAAAATTATTTGCATCTCTAAAAGATAATATCTATAGGTTAGCATCTAACTTCATAAGGTTTGCGCTATTAATTAATAGTAAACAGTAATTGAAAACAAATATATATTCTATCATATAATTAATTATTAAGTAAATCTGTCAAACAATATCTTAGTCCATTTTCTGTTACTATAATGAAATATCTGATATAGGGTAGTGTATAAAGAAAAGAGGCTTATTTGGCTCATAGTTTGGAGGTTTAAGAGCCTGGTGCCTGCTGCTCCTGGGCTCTGCGAAGACCTTCTGACTACATCACAGCATCGCGGGTGGCATCATAAGGGTGGGATCAAGAGTGGAAGAGATCTCATAGTGAAACAGGAAGCCAGAGACCAGAGAGCATCCAGGCTTCGTCTTTTTGTAGTAACCTGTAGTCATAGAAACAGACTCATCCCAAGGGACGAGCATTAGTCCTTCCTGGGGGTAGTGCCCTTCTGCTAGGCCTCCCTTACCTCTTGAGGGTCCTACCACTTCAACACTACCACATGGAGGACCAGATTTCCAGCACATGGCCCTCTGGGATGCACATTCAAACCAGAGTAGCATACCAGGATCACACCAAAAGGACACACTGCCCATCTTTTTTGCCTTCCTTCTAACTTTTAAGTATTTTTGTAACTTTTTTTTCAATAAATACAATCTTCCCTCATTTCCATGGAGGATTGGTTCCAGGGTCCTACAAGGATATCCAAATTAACAGATGCTGAAGAAGAAAGTGGTGTAGTATTTGCATGTAACCCATTCACATTGCCTTTTATACTTTAGGTCATCTCTAGATTGCTTATATTACCTAATACAATATAAATGCTACATAATAGTTGCTATACTGTATAGTTAAGAGAATGATAACAAAAAAAGTGTATGTGTCCGGCACCGACACAATTTAAGATATTTTCACTATGCTGTTGGTTGAGTCCACAGGTATGCAACCCACAGATACAGAGAGCCAACTGTACTTATTGAGCTCCTATTGTCTCATAAACTCTTCTAGATCTTGGAAACATAGTAGTGAACAAAACATAGTGAATTCTTAGAATTTGTGGAAACTTAACTTCTCAAAAGGAGAGACATTGAACAAAACAAGAAAATAGGTGGTAGGGCAGGTGGGAGAGAGTAGCTAGGGATGTTTGAAATTTTAAGTATGGTAGTAAAATAAGGAAGGCTTCACTGGAAGGTGAAGACCTAAAGAAAGAGGCAGAGAAGAACCTAAAACGTCTATGGAGTATATCCCAGGTAAAGATAGTAGCATGTGCAAAGGCCCAGGAAACCGGCAAGAAGCCAGTATGTGGGGCTTTCTGTTATGGAAATCTTTAAACAGATGTAGACTAAAGACAACCCACACCCATTCACCTGTCACTTGACTCCAACAATTATCAATGTTCTGCTGTTTTTATCTCACCTGTCTCCTGGCTTTTTGTCCCCTAAAGTACTTAAAGCAAATTTCAGATATTATAGCACCTTATCTGTCAATCCTTCAATTTATATCTCTATGAAAAATCAAACAAATGCTAAAGATATAACCATCATACAATTATCTTACCAACAAAATTAAAAATAATTCCTTAATGTCACTCAATATCTACCCTGTGTTCAATTTTCCATGATCTTCTTTATAATGTAGTTTGATAATTGATTTATTTGAACTGAGTCACATGTTGCCTGATGCTGACATGCATCTAACTTTCCTTTATTTTGCATCCATTTTTACTCAATTTAAAAGGCTTATTTATTGAAAAGACCAGGAAATGCATCTCATAGAATTTCCTGCCTTCTGAATTTGGCCAGTTGCATCTTCGTGATGCTACTCAGCAGATTCCTCTGGTCGATTTTTACCTGGACAGTGAGAGGTGGATTCGAGTAGGATCAGACTGGGTGTGAACTGGATACTTCCTAGAGAGAGCTGCCCTCCCTTCAGATCTTACCAGGAGGCCGTGATGAGGTTCATTTTGGGAAATGGACCAGGTTGGGTGCTTTGTGCCCGACCCATCCATTATAAATTTCCACAACAGCTTCCCATTAATTAGTTTAGCAGCAGTGGAGGACTGTGCCACGATCCATTATTTTTGTAGGGATTACCACTGGGATATTTTCTAACTGGAATCTTCTTTCTGCACTTACATACTCCAATTCTTCTAAACAAAGAGTTTTCTCTCATTCAGTGTTTGGTTCCCCTGAGAGACAGTCCATAAGAAAGACAGGATAGATGCTGGATTCTTTTCCTTTATTGATTACAGAGTATTATACTTTATTGATTATTTACAGACTATTGATATGTATCGATTACAAGGTATTACAGAATTACAGAATATTACAATTATTGCCAGGGTTCTCCAGAGCAACAGAAGCAACAGACTATGTATATAGACAGACAAGAGGGATTTATTAGGGGGTGGCTCATGTGACTGTGGTGACTGAGAAGTTCCACAGCTGGAGACCCTGGGATGCTAGGTGCCTGGCTCAGTCCCAGCCTGCAGGCCTCAGAACAACAGGAGCCAGTAACTCTTAGTTGGAGGCCAAAAGTCTGAGAACCACAGGGCTGCTGCTGCCGAAAGGCCTGGAGTCGAAAGGCTGGGAGCCCAGAGGTCTGAGGTCCAAGGTGGGAGTGTGCCCCAGCTCTCAGGGTGAGAGACCAGCTCATCCGCACCTGTTCTCCCAGCCTCTGGCCGAGTAGATGGTGCCTGCCACTTAGAGAGTGGGTCTCTCCACTCGTTCACTCGGTCTCACAGGCTGGCCTCCTCTGGAATCCCTTAATCTATTCAGTCATTAGTTGACACCTAAAGTTCAGTATCACAACAGACTCAAGAGTTGAGGCTCCATCAACTTCTAGAGATGATCAACAGATTTCTCTTTTGAGTATCATTATAAACACACGGACTTTTATATATTTGAAGTGTGTCAATTCATTGCTGTCACTCTTTTTTTTTATTCTTTAAACTTTTCCGTCTTTGGCCAGTAGGGTTCCTTCATGTTATTCTAGGACATTTTTAATGACCCTACTTGTTTTTGAGTTTCTTTCCTTTTATTTTTGTTTTCTTATGCTTTTCTTTTAATGAAAAAATTTTTGACAAAAAATTTTTGACAAATTTTTTTTTTTTTGTCAAAAATAAATTGTCAAAATAATTGCCCCAGGTTCATCTGGTAAATATTCTTCCCTAAAACTGGAATTGCCCATTTTTTTAAAGAATCCTAATCATTTTTATTGGAAACAAAATTTATGGACTATGTTAGAGTATTCCTTGCTTCTGGGTTGACAAAACTTTCTGGTCTATTTAGAGGATATCCATAGAAAACATTCTTTTTTAGAAGTGACAATTAAGTTATGAGTTCATATATACAACTTCAATGCAAAGCAAAGAGAGGATTTTATTTAACATACTGTTTGTATTTCTTTTCTCTTACGCTGGAAATCTTGGTTCCAGATGACAGTAAAATAGTTACATGTTTGCTTTCCTTGTATGGGTTGTATATAATTGTTATATATTTGTATGTATGTATAACTATTATTACCAACAAAAAGTGATGTAAGCTTTCTTTTTAGTTCTTCTGCCCCTTAAAGTACAAGATACGTGACACTAGTGATATGTAGTTAAGTGACTATGTACTGGTGTCTGGCACCTTAACTAAAGGCTCATTCTGGATGGAGCCCACAAACCATTTAGAAGGTCTTATCATAATTTGGATGAGAGGTGATTGTGACTTGGGCAGGGATGGCTGATGGAGAGCAGTGGATGAAGTCTGCATATATTTTGATAGTAGATCCCATATGATTTGCATATGGGATGTGAGAGAAAAAAGAAGAAAAAACAAAGACTCCAGGTGTTTTGAGCTGAGCTAGGAAAATCAATTACCATCTCAAAAAAGGGAAATACTAGGGTGAAGCGAGTTGAGACAGGAATCAGAGGTTTGGTTTTGTGCATGTTGGTGTTGCGTTATCCATTGCCATCCAGGTGAAGATGTTGAACCGGAGTTGGACTGTGTGCATCTGGGATCTGGGAGAGGTCGGGGCTGAAGATCTACATTTGAAAGTCCATGCTGTGTAGAGAAGAAAACATTTTGGAAGGAGGAAGAGTGATCCGCTCATTCAGGTGATTCTCAGGGGTCAAACATGATGAAGACTGGAAGTGGACCAATGGATTGATTATTGACAAGATCAGTTAAAAGCAGTGGTCGACATGAAAACCTGTCTGGAATGAATTCCAAAAAAATAGATGGGAAGAGAGAGAAATTGGAGACTGTGCACAGAGATGCTTGCAAAGGATTTTGCTGGAAAGAATGGAAATAAGGTAGTGGTTGGTTGGATAAGCAGGGGTTCAAGATGAAAGAAATTGTGGCCTGTTTGAAAGGTATCTGCTTTTAAGTAGACTGAGAAGTCATCTAAGCCAAGAAGGCTTCTAGATTTCTATAATTTTCTACAGTCTTTTGCAATTGGCTTGCCAATATCAAATTCAGTAGCATTTTGAAGTGACTCATGGTCATTTTAACCAAGCCCCTAATTCTCATAGGAAGAATTTTTTTCTTTGCCACTTATAAATTCATGTACAATTTAAGGAAATTATGTAATTGAAACAAAAATGCCAAGCATAAACATATTTTTGAAAAGTCTGACAACCAAGTGGCTGACAGCTGCTAGGTATAGTAGAGAGTGGCTTGGACGATGTTGCAGGCTGCTTTATAGAGAGCCCACAGTGCTGAGTAGTACCGTGAGTCTGTTAAATAAGGGTCAGCGAAGATTATTTTTTTCAATAATTGAATTTATAATTAGCCAGGCTTTATTGCCCTTAAAAGAACCTCTTAGCAATGGATCAGATCAGAAAACCACAAAGACATGAGTTTTCTTAAATGAGGAATGGTGGTAAGAATAGATATGAGGTGCTGAAGGAGAAAAACAGGAAACGGAGTGACAGAGAAACCAAGAATCAGCTTCCTGTGTGTGTTTGTGTGTTTCAAAGACCAAGGGGTGAAAAGGGGAGAGATGGTTATGTTCACGGATGTCTGTAGTTGATCTGCATAGGGATTAGAAGATCATTTTAAATTTTTTTTAGCAAAATATCACAAATAGATATACACTCTGGTGGAGAGGATGGTGAAAATCTTATTCTTAAGACAAACAAAAAAATGGAGGCATAACTGGAACAGGAGATTAACATTGTTGTTCCCTTCAGTGACTGATGTTTTCCTGATGATAAAAGTGAAATATACCCACTGTAAGACATTTGGGGAAAATGAAAAAATAGAGAAGAATATAAAGTCACTTAACTCCCAAAGTAGAATTATAGTGAAGAATACCATACTTTAAAAATACATATGTAAAGCTTAAGGAGATCCACAAAATACTTATTGCTTAAATACTATTCAGCATGCCTAGTTTTCTAGACAATTTGAATTTCTTTTATGCTGTGGTAGTTTTAAAAAACAGCTGAGCTCCACTTTCTACTTTCTACTTCCTGTTAGGATGTGCCAAACAGGTGCATCCATGCTACAGAAGGTTATTCTACATAGTTGATCTTTGGATGTTTTAAAAGGACATTAGAAACTCCTCCAAGGTATGTTTTTGCTGGACCATGGTCCAAGTTTTCCTTGATATTCCTTTTATTATAACTACCTTTGGCATCAGTTAAATCTTATGGTATTCATAGTAAAGTTGCTTCCTAATTATCTTGTTTCCTAGGCATAAGAGTTTACTTATGGATTTATTTGTAGCAGTCATTAAATCTCCTTGGTAATTCTTCAAGGGCAAAGAAAGATTGAAATCAGCATTGAAACTGGGAGAGATTGAGATCCACAAAGGAATGATTGAGATTTAGATCAAGGACAACTGATGACATTTTGGAGACCTGCTTTAATGATTTTGTATACATTACTTTTTAAAAGTACTCTGGAATCCCAGGATGTGAACATATCAATTACAGAGAACTGTACACTTTCCATTTACCAAGTCTAGTTTTCTTCATTCTTCACCCCTAAGGGACCTCCTTTTCCTCCTTCTGTATTTTCATATCTTTCTTTCATATTGCTCAGTCAATGTCTCTTCTCAAATTTTTAGTGTGAAAAATGTTAAGTTAGGAGCAACTTAAACACACTGAAATGTCCATGGAGAAATATTACAAATACCTATTTACCCACCGTGCAAAGTTCATAGACAGTGAAATTTTGCTGTATTTGCTTTACTTTTTTCCCCTAGTTTTTAAAGAAATAACATCACAGTTAAAATATCCCTTCCTTCACATTAGATTGGGTAGAGAGAAGTGATGGGAGGGAAGGGGAGGGGAAGGGGGGAATGGAAGGACAGCAGAATAAAATAGACATTATTATTGTTGTGGGTATATATGTGACTGTATGACCAATGTAATTCTGCAACCTGTACACTCAAAAAAATGAGAAATTATATCCCATCTGATTCAAATGTATGATATGTCAAGATCACTGTATTGTCATGTGTAACTAATTAAAACAAATTTAAAAAATGGAAAATAAAATAAAATAAAATATCCCTTCCTCCAGTTTCTTTTTCTCTTTCCTTGGAGGCAAATACTGCTACTTGTTTCTTGGACATCAAGGAGGAAATTAAAAAATTCTTAGAGATAAATGAAAACTCAGACACAACATATCGGAATCTATGGGACACATTGAAAGCAGNTGACATGATTCTATACCTACCAGACCCAAAAGGGTCTACAAAGAAACTATTAGAGCTAATAAATGAATTCAGCAAAGTGGCAGGCTATAAAATCAACACGCATAAATCAAAGGCATTCCTGTATATCAGCGACAAATCCTCTGAAATGGAAATGAGGACAACCACTCCACTCACAATATCCTCAAAAAAAATAAAATACTTGGGAATCAACCTAACAAAAGAGGTGAAAGACTTATACAATGAAAACTACAGAACCCTAAAGAGAGAAATAGAAGAAGATCTTAGAAGATGGAAAAATATACTCTGTTCATGGATAGGCAGAACTAACATCATCAAAATGGCGATATTACCAAAAGTTCTCTATAGGTTTAATGCAATCCCAATCAAAATCCCAACGGCATTTCTTGTAGAAATAGAGAAAGCAATCATGAAATTCATATGGAAAAATAAAAGGCCTTTTACTTTCTTTAAAGGAGATTTTTAGAAGAAGGATTTCCTTTATTAACCTAGATAAGATTCAATCTATTTTTAAAAATATATTGCTTATGCTTTAAGTTTTTAATCTATTTCTAGTTAATGTCTTGTTTATTGGATAAAGTAAGGGTTAATTTCCTCTTTACTTGGCCACATAAGAAAATTTATCATTATTGAAAAGATTCTTTTTTCCCCCGTTGAATTGCTTTGACACCTTTGCTGAGTATCACATGCAAGTATAGATTGCTTTCTGAACTCTTTTCAATTCTCTAGATTGACATCTATTCCTTCACCATTGTCTAGATCACTCAATCTGTCTGTTAAGCCTTGGCGTCAAATAGCCAAATAGCTCTCAGTCTGTCTTTCTTTCTTTCATTGCTTTGGCTAGGTTATGTGTATTTTCACTAAATGTAGAATGAGTGTGTCCATAGTTTTAGCAGAATATGTAGAAATTTTGACTTGGAATCTGTTAAATCTATAGATAGCTTTATATTCTAGTTACCATCTTAATTTTGAGTCTTCCAAATCGTGAATATGGTATGCCTCTCTGTGTCTTTGAGATGTTTTTACGTTTCTCTCAGAAATGTTTTGATTTCAAAGTCATGCATACACTTGTTAAATTTATGGCTCAGTATTTTCTACTTGTACATTTTTATAATTTTAAGTAGAGATATGGGTAGTACATGCACACCCATATGTATGTGTTTGTGTGTATTTAGGAGTTTATGTATATATATATAGACAACTTAATATAACTAGGTTTTCTAATTGTTTGTTGCTGGTGTATAGGAATGCTATAAGTTTTGAATTTGGATAATGTATCCAAAAGTTCTAAACAGAAATAAACTTAATGTATTTGAGATGGTTTGGGCACATAGTGGGTTAAGGACATAGCAGTACAATTTGAGGTCAGGGGTAGCCAAGGACCAGTGCTCATCAAGGTAGAGGTATTTAAATTTCTTTTCATAAAACACATTTCATAAATGACACAATCTTACCCTAGGGTGGATGCAATGTTATGCATCCCCATGGCAACCACTCAGTTCACCTTATTGAAATCTCTTATTTAATGTCTATACCCCCTGTGCACTAATAAAGGCCTTGGAAGGTGGGGGCTATGTGTGTCTTGCTAATCTCTGTGCCTTTAAAGACCATAATCCTTTTCCTGAAACACAATAAGCACTTATTGACTAAAATAATGCAAACATAAAAACAAATCAAGTTATATTTTATTGTATCTTGTAAATTCATATTTGTAACATTTGGAAATTTTAATGACAAAAATGATAAATGAGTTTTAAGTGAATATCAGAATTTGAAGTTAGGAGTTATAGAATGATCCAAAAAAAAGGAATTTCTCTTAAGAATTTGTTTGGCTTTAGAGATTTGGGAAATTTTTCATTCAAGGAGATGATCAGCAAGGAACTGTCCTGCTTAATATCCTAAGAAATGGCATTCTAGGTCTTGAAATGGGGATGGTAAGTGAGAACATGGAAAGATAATGCAAGGCTATCACTGTCTTGATGATGCATTTGTAATATGCTCAAATACAGGCAGTGTTTCCCAAGATCTTCCCCCAAATAATTTCTCAAAATGCATGATTTGACATAAATGGAAGAACACGAGGAACCAATAATGGAAAGGCGACCCCCCACACACCCCTGCCTGCAGTCACCAGCCATTACATTTGGAAATTGAAACAGCTCTTGGTGTAAAGGTCCTTACTAATCATTCAAATGGTCCATTCTCAAGCCTCATCTTCCTGATCCGTGAGGAGCATCCAGCACCGTCATCACTTCCTCCTACTTAGTATACTTTCTTCTCTTAGCTTTCAGAAAAACCCATTCTTCTGCTTTTTGTCCAAATTCCTGGTTGCTTGCTTTTAGTCTGAACATCTTAATGTTGGTGATCCTCAAATCTCCATTCTTGATCATATTCTCTGTCTTTTGAACACTGATCTCATATGGTCTCACGGCTTTTTCTTCCTTCTGGGCTTCACACTCATGTGCTTATCTGTGTATTCCAAGCTGCACTTGGGTGTCTAGTAGACATTTGAAGCTCAGCATGTCCAAAACTGAACACCTGGTCAGTGCTCCCTCCACCCAAATCCTTCTCCATTTTAACTGATGGCAACTCCATCCTTCCGGTGTTTCAGGCCTCAAACCTTGAAATTATCATTGATCCCATATCATTTTGTCTAATACCCTGTACCCAATTCATTAAGAAATCCACCGTGAACCCAGAATGTGTCACTTGTCACTTGCCAGACTACTGGGCTAGCTACACTTACCTTCTCCCCTTTTCAACAAACCAGGCCGAGAAATTCTTTGTAATTTAAGCAACATCATGTCCTTCTGTGCTCAAAATCCTCTGTGGCTCCTCACTTCACCTCAAGTAGAAGTCTAACTCTTTACAATGACTGACAAAGCCCTGCTCCTTGCTAACTCGGCTCCAGCCACACCATCTTCTGGATGTTTCTTGAACAGATTAGGCCTTACGGCCTTCGGGATGCTTGTCCTGCCAGACTGTTGTCTTCCCTTGGGCGTTTGTGTGGTTAAGCCCCTCACTTCCTTCAGTTCTTCTCAGTTTTGTCCCCACCTTACTTAAGGCTGCACACCGCCATCTCCTCCCACACCATTCCCGACTCTTACCCTCCTCGTTTCCCCCCTTTTCACATAAAACTTTTATAACATTCTAGAGTATTGTTATGGTTTGGATATGAGGTGTCCCCCACCAGCTCCTGTGCTAGGCAAGACTCTTCAGAGGTGACGTGATTCGATTATGAGAGCTGTAACCTAGTGAGGTGGGCAGGTGGGGCATGGCCGTAGGAGGCGGGTCACTTGGGGGTATGCCCTCCAAGGGTGCATCTGCCCTGTGGTACCTTCTCCCTCTCTCTGCTTCCTGGCTGCCATGAGTGGAGCAGTGCTCCTTGGCCATGTCCTTCCACCATGATGTTCTGCCTCACCTTGGGCCCAGGGCAATGGACTCCATTGACCATGGATCAAACCTCTGAAACAGAGAGCCCAAATAAACTTCTCTTCCCCTAAGTTGTTCTTGTCAGGTCTTTTGGTCACAGTGACCCCCCCCCCCAAAAAAAAAAAAAAGTCTGTCAAAACCAAATATTGTATAATTCACTATTCATTATATTTATTGTTTATTGTTAGTCCTGCTCTAGTAGAATGTAAGCTCTCCCAAGGACAGGAACCTTTGTCTCTTTTGTTCTCTGATATATCCTATGTGCTCATAAATGCACCTAGAACATAATGTATGTTCAACAGCTATTTAATTATATCTCCTTCCCTCCTTCCCTCCTTCCCTCCCTTTTTTCTCTTCCTTCCTTCTTTCTTTCTTCCTCCCTCCCTATCTTCCTTCCTTCCTTCCTCCTCACCCTCCTTCCTTCCTTCTGGGGATTGAACTTCCCTTCAACCTGAAGAATTAGCTTGCTGATCTTATAAGACACCATACTTCCCAAGTTCTACCTTTTTCATGACCCTCGTCACTCACTCACTTCTCCCACAAGGTGGCAGGCTTGACCCAAGGAACAGGCTCCAGTGGCCTCATTGGAGAATTCAGTAGCTGAATGAACTGGCTTGCCTGCCTTGCGCAGAGACAGCCCTCCCAGCAGGACTGGACAACTGGAAAATTCCTGTATTGCATGTCACTAGCTGAGATCTAGGTGCTTTTAGGGAAGCAGATTAGAGTGAGAGCTTCGCACGTGAGTGACACAGGAAGGTGATGTGGCTTGATTGATGGGGACTTTGAAATACGGCTGCTGTGTAGGAACGGCACAGTTGAACATCTAGAGTAGGCTGTGTGGACAGTACAAACCGGGTTTAACCACCAAATGTTTCTTCACCCTGGCATAAGACTTTGACTCTTTCTGCCCCACTCACTTTATCCTGGTGCCGGGGAATAGGGGAGCCCTGTTGTGATCTTGAACCTTGCGTATGATGACTCCCCAGTCCTTGGTTTTCATTTATGTTAGAAGCAACTCTGCTTGGAGGGAGGGCCATGATTTTAAATTTCCTGTGGGAGGCAGCATTGTCCAGGGAGAAGAACACAGCTCGGCCAGTAAGGCAGTCTCGCCACCTCAGGCGGGTGGAAGGTACACTGAGCTTCAGTCTTCTGAAACTGAGGGACAAGGGTAGGGCTTTGTCCCTAGGGGTGAGTGGGGCGAGTGGGAACTGTCAATGTAAGTTGGTGCTTAGTGGAGGGTCTGGCATGAGAGGAACACTGTATGGCCGTGTTGGTTCCCTTTCTTCCTCCCGCTCTGGTAACCTGGGGTCAACCTACCTTGGGTGATGTCAGAGGACCAGGAGAGGGTGAGAGGCGAGCTGCAGGGAATGTCTGGTGGCAGACGGGGTGAGTGAGAGGTCTGGGATCTATTGACAGGAGTAGAGTGGGAGGAAAGGGGAGGACATGCCACAGACCTTCTGTCCTGATGTTTGTGTTAGAACTCAGCATATGGTTTGTAGACACCCACAGTGTGAAGAAGTCTCAGGTCCCCATCTGAGGGACAAAGCAGAAAACTGCTATCAGATTAAGATTTCTCCTGCCTTGCAGAAGTTGCTTATAGAGCTTTTGTCAATCATAAACACAATAAGCCATTCCTGTTTTCACAGACGTTTCTGTTTCCATTCACGATCATGTGTTACTGTCCGTGCCCCCAACTCAAGACCACTGGAGACACACTGGAATGGGGCCAGAGGGGCTTGCTGCTCTCTGTAAGGAGGGAGAACACACCCCAGGGACTCCCAGGGCAGGAGAGGGTCTGGGAGGACTTACAGGATTGGGGCTAGTCTGGCTAATCTGGGGAGATTTGGGGAAGGTTCTAGGGGGTTGGCTTAGTTTGCTTTCTACCAGGAAGCAGGGGCACGGGGGTCACTCTGGATATACTGTCTTAATAAATCTTGTCCACCATCCAGGAAGAAGGAAGGCCCAAGCAGCAATAGCCAAGGAAGTAGCAGTGGCTCCATCAGGGATGACAAAAGGGTCTGTGGACCCAGTATTGCGGGCTGGACGTTGTTCTTGTATGTGCCCATGTCACAGCCCACCGTGTCCTGTCGAGTTGGAGACACTGAGGCCCAGCTGTGAGGCCAGGCCAGCTCCGAAGGTCAGGGACCACGCTGCTTCTTCTGCTCTTTCATCTCCAGATCTCCACATGGAACCCGTGTGCCTTAGCCTGGGCCGGAAGGAGGTAGAGCAGCTGGGCCAACAGGGAGGGCTGCCCCATAGGAAAGGGGGAAGGCCATAGACTGGCCCACTCTCCTTGTCGTCTGGACCTCGGGGTGGACGGCTGGCCACAGGGGCTAAACAGAGACTCAGTTCTTGAGTGCCCTTAGTATTCAAGGATGTCCTTGACCGAAGGGTTACTTCCAGGAAATAAATTCAGAATCTGTGAGGCACGGCTCCCTGGAGAATCCTGTAAGCTGTAGAGGTCTCTGTGGAGTGTGAAATGAGGATGCTTCTCACCTAAGTCCTTCTGCTCTGTGACACCTGCAAAGCCCCGTGGTGACCTGACCCAGTGTTCTGGGCTGGATTCTAGCATGTGGCACTTGCAGGAAGGAAGGCAGGCCCAGGGGGCTTCTCAAGGTGGACCATCCTTTCCTTGTTTCACCTGAGCCTCTTCATTACCTGTCACCTTGACCTTGTGTGCAAACTTTGATGCTGGGTACGGTGTGACTTGGCAATCTAGTCTTGCTTAGGGATGCAAGGAAGTCGTCTGAGCCTTAGCCCCCTGCCATGCCCATCACATCGTTAGAACCCAGCATATGCTGTGTAGATACCCACACTACGCCTTTCCTGGTTATGTGGCGTGGTTAACTGGATAAGGGATGAGAAAAGGCACAGCACAGCCAAAAGACAGAGGGGAAAGGCACAGAAATACCAGGAGGGTCTCTCCTTCCCCTTCTCCTTCCATCCATCATACTCCACACACTCTCTATCTTTTCTACTTACTGAGAATTGAACCCAGGGGTGTTCTACCACTGAGCTACAACATCAGCCCTACATATTTATTTATTTATTTATTTAAATTTTGAGTCAAGATTTTACTAAATTGCCCAGACTGGCCTCCAATTTGCAATCCTTCTGCCTCAGCCTCTTAAGTCAAGGCGTGAGTAACCTTGTCTGGTTTAGCATCGTCTAAAATGTTCCCATTTTCTAAGACCTTCCAGGAATCTCAAACATTTGAATCTAATTGCACAAGCAACTTAACAAAATGAAAATTTTGTTATCACCACATTGTTATATATGTTTACCATAGAAAAATTGAAAATATAAGGACGAAAAGAGAAGGTCACAAAACAGTCCTTATACTCTCAGTATCCAGAGATAACTATCCTTCAAACACACTTTGGTTACTGTGGGATTTTTTTTTTCCAGTTTTAAAATTGGTTTTGATCAGACTGGTTCATTAATCTTTAAAAAAATTAAACTCCATTTTTTAGATCATTTGCATAATAGATGAATCTATTTTTGCCACAAGCAAACAACATATAAAGATACGGAGTAAATGTAGATGTTCCCCTTCATTCTCCTTCACTCCAACTCACAGTTGGGGGCACATTTTTTTTCTATTTTCTGTAAGTTTACTTTTTTCACTTAAAAGTAAACTACCATTTCTCAGCTTTCCCAAGCTCTGTGTAAGTACATTGTTATAAAGTTATCAGTGTATATCCTGCTGGGCAGAGTCACCTGACCAAACCATCCTCTTTGCTGGCTGCATTTCGAATCACCGTGGAACCCACCACAAGCTAGAAAATAGCTGAAATCAAACCCACGGTTGTTATAAATGTAGATGGGTCTGTTTCTATACTCTATAGTAGACAATGGCCCACTTCTTTTTATTGTGTTTTCAAGTTTTAATGCCATGGGCAAATTGCCAATGTGCCAATTTTAATTAGTTTTTTTTTTCCCCCTTTTTACTGCTCTCTGTCTTAGCCATGAGTCCCTTGAGGACAGAAGTAATATGTAAGTGTCTTTATAGCCCCTGGCATGAGGCTGACAGTGGGCCCTCAGCAAATGTGAAATGAAAGGATGGGTGCAGAAAACAACCCAAGTGCCCATCGACTGCTGAATGAATCAGCAGAATGTGGTGCTTATACACCAGGGTATATTGCTCAGCCTTAGAAAGGGAGGAAATTCGTCGCATGCTGCGTCATGGATGTACCTTAAATGTCATGCTGAATGAAATCAGGCAATCCCAAACAGGCAAATATTACATGATTCCACTAATATGAATCTGCTTGAGTCGTGAAGTTGATAGGAACAGGAGTTAGAATGGTGGGTGCCAGTGGCTGGGGATAGGAGGCGTGGAGAGTTAGTGTTCAGTGAGTAAACCTAGCGTTTCAGTTTTCTAGGCTGAGAAGAAGTCAGGAGATTGGTTGAAAAACAATGTGAATGTATTTAATGGCAATAAACTTGAAACTTAAGAACAGTCAAGGTAGGGCTGGGGGATGGAGCTCATTTGTAGAGCACCTGCCTAGCATGCAGGAGGCCCTGGGTTCCATCCCAGAACCACAAAAACAAAGAAATAAAAGCCATCCAAGCTTGGTAGTGCACTTCTATAGTCCCAGCAATTGATAAACTGTGTGTTATTTATTTTTTACTACAATTGAAAATATAAAAGAAACGGGGGAGGTATGGAAGTAAAACAGTGTTTCTATTTGCTTAGACTTGGGTAGTTTTCATTTTTTCCTCCTCAAATTACAAAGTCTCAAGCATAGAAATAATGGGCAGCATGTCCCTGTCTTTTTCATTTGCAAGTATACTTAAATGGGAGACCCCTGTTAGAAAAGCTCAGATTTCTTCAAGGTGTCACATGATCAGCAGTCCATGTGCAGGGAGTGTGGACACACTCTTATTGGTGGTGAGAGCAGGGGGCGGGGCATCTGCACCATGGAGTGTGAACATCAGCAGGAAATATATTTTTTTTTTTAACAGAAAACTTTTGAGGATGACCAAGTTTTAGGATCTTATATCTGAGCAGTTCAAAATCATATTACAAATCACCTTTTTCCCTTAGAACCATCTCGGGGGCTTGCCTTAGTCGTTAGGAGCCATGCGTGGGATAGACCACACCTGAGATAGCCTTATGGTTGAAAGTATGGGTTCAGGATGTGGGTGATCCAAGGATCAAATTCTGGCTGGGATACTTGTGGAGTCTTGGGCAAGTTATTTGGTTTTCTGAATTTATAAGTTAAAGGAAGATGATAATGATTGGTCTGTGTAAATAAGAATCCAAAGAATTGCCAAAGAAAGGCATGGCCAGACACCCACCTGAAGAAAGCCCTGGTCAGTGTTAATTGTGTGGCCGTCATGGTCACTGCAGAGATGAGGTGTTGATGACTAAGGCGGAGAGCTGTAGGCAAGTTGGAGTAGAGGGAGTTGTGGGTGGTGGAGGGGAGGAGATGGTGGGAATCAAAGAACACGGGAGAGTGCTGGGGAACCAGGTGGGTATCAACAAAGCCGCCCAACGACTAATGCCTAGCCTTGAAGAGCTGGGTGAAGTTGGGCCCATCACTCTCTCTCTCTCTCTCTCTCTGAACTTCCTGTTTGTCACTTGTGAAATGAAAGGGGTCCATGAGATCCCTTGTCTTCAGTCCTCGTTGACTCTTAGAATCATTTAGGAGAACTTCTTATAAAATCTCAGGGTCCTTTCTCGTCCACTGTCCCATTCTGACCTGGTTGGTCTGACCCAGGAACTTTGTTTTTCCCAAACTCTCCAGCTGATCCTCAAGTGTGGCCAGAGCTGAGGACTTCAGGCACAGACTGAGCCCTTGGGAACAGTGACTGGGCCCACAGTTGCCGGCTCACAGCCTCCTTTTCCCAGGCAGCAGGCATCCTTGGAACTCTCTTGACCAAGTCTTCCAAGTTAGGAACAGAAAGAAAAAATATATATGTACATATGGGACATAAAGAAATGACTCCTGACCCTTCCACCCTGCTTCTTTGGTCAGAAAGATCGGCTGCCATCTCTGTCCACTGCAGTCCTGGTTCCTTTCAATTTCAGTGCATATTTAAGTCTGACTTGTACATCTGAGGTGAAAAATAGTCTCGTAAGACCTGTCTCCAAGCTCTTCATCACCTTTCACATTTGCTCTTATTTGTGAGACACACAGGAGGCGCTGGTCCATTGGAAGGAGAGAGGAAAGAGTCAGTTAATGCTTTTCCAGGGTCACCTTCAACTCCAATGCTCCATAGCTTGGCACCTTCTAAACAAGGAACTGTTAAATTTTTAACCTGGGATTTTTTGAATCCTTCTGATGTAGTTTCCTGAACTGATCTCTTTATACCTAAAAAACACAAAAGCAATTTTAGAGCTGTGTGTGTTTAGGGTGATTAAATAACCTTATACACCTGGAAACATCTGGTACGTGGCAGGTACTCTGTGTGGTCATTTCTCTTTCCTGCCAGATGTTTTGCAGTGGAAAATTCTTATGCCTTATTCTTTGTCTTCCCTAAGTCTTACACATGATGCTGAGGAAAGACATAGAAGAGTTTTATGACAGAGCTGGAATCCAAAACAGGAAGTTCTTGAGATGGCCACTGCATTAATTAATGGAATGAAAGCATAATCCCTTAAGCAAAGTAGCCACCAAAACACCATTTCTCTAAACTGCCCAGGATGATGCCCCATAAATTTTGAATGACATTGAAGTGCAATGTGTTATTACTTTTTTTTCACCTTAGATATATAAAACATATGGAGAAAGACAGGTCAACAGTAGTTTCCTGATATCACTTTCATGAAGCTGAGATGACCTGCCCAGACATTGAAAAGAAAGTTCTGTTGAATTTTGTATTTCATACCAAATACAGTGGTTCTCAAACTAATAGGGCATCCAAATTGCCTGGGGATTTTTTTAGAGTCCCACCCCTACATTGACTGCAATGACCCTATTTCTTTTATTTTTGATTTACACATGGTAATTATACGTATTTATGGGGTGCAGTGTGACATTGCAATGCAAGTATACAAAGTGTAATGACCAGATCACAGTAACTAGCATGTCTGTCACCTCAGAAACTTATTATTTCTTTGTGTTGGGAACCTTCAAAGTCCTCTCTGTAATGATTTTAAAATACACAAATTAACTGTTATCAACTGTGGAGTACTACTGTGTTGTAGAACAGTAGAAGTTTCCTCAGATCTGATTACATGCACCCTGCAACCACCCAATTTCTAAATAAGGTCACATTCCAGGGTACTGGGGGTTAAGACTCCAACTTGCGAGTGGGGGCTGGGCACGGTGGATCCCTCACACCATCCTTATGAGTATGAGGTATGAGGTGTCATCTTGTGGGTTTCATTTCCAGTTGCCTAGTGACTAATGAGGTCGAGCACTTTACATGTGTTTCTTGGTGAAGTTCATATCTCTTGTGAAAAGATGTGTATTGCTAGTTTGTTAATTGGGTTAGCTTTTTATCATTGATGTGTAAGAGTTTTCAATTATTTTGGAAGCTAGTCCCAAATCAAGAATAATATATGTGAAAACATTTTCTCCATTCTGTGAGCTCTGTGTTCACTTGGGTGGTGTCCTTGGATATACAACAGTTTTCAGTTTTCATGAAGTATGACAACAATTTTTTTTTCTCTTGTCACTGTGCTTTGGGTGTCATAGCTAAGCAAACATTGCTTAATCTAAGGTTATAAAGATTTTTATTCTGTGTCTTTTAAAAATAATTTTAGTTATATATTTGTGAAGTTCGTGGGCATTACTTCTTTAAGAACAGTTTCTCTTGCCTCTTTGTCTCCTCTTCTTCTGCAGTTCCCATTATGCTTGTGTCTCTGATCTCAAGTTCACTGATGTCTTCTCCCAGCTCAAATCTGATGTTGGCCCCTCCAGTAAAATGTGCAGTTCAGTGCTAGTTGCTTTCAACTCCAGACTTTTTCTTTATTAAAAAAAAACACACAATAATTCCTATAGAGTTTTAGCTATTCCTTATTTGGGGAGACTTTCTTGTCATTCCTATGGATATTTGATTCTCCAGTTTTTCTTTCTAAGGTTTTGTCTTAATAGCCCCAGTGAGTGACGCTACCTTATGCACTTGCTTTTATATAATTGCAGGGATTGTTTTCGTGAACTCTCGGTAGGTAGTTTTATTCACCCAGACTGAACTCAATCATGTCAAAGAAAGCCAAGTCCTGACATGGGCTTTTCAGCAAGCATTTAGACAGGTCCAATAGTGACAGTTCTCTGGGGGTGGGGACATTTGGGGAGTTCAGTGTTGCTCCACACCCCAGTGGCCGGCGGCTGTTTTTTCATAGGTAGAAGAGCTGTTGGATTTCAAGGCTACATGGAACTGGGGAGAGTGAGATGTCAGTAAGCCAAGTTAACAAGCTGCAAACGCTCACTATTCCAACCAAGGTTCGCCTAAAAAAAAAAAAAAAAGAAAAAGAAAAAGAAAAAACACACTTCTTGGATTATTGCGAACTTTAATTTCCAGAGTTCTGAAAAATTGGTTGGTGATAATTCTTGCTAGTGTTCCTATTGCTTTTATAGAGGAGCAGAATTTTGAAGTTCCTTACTTCTCCACTTCAGAAAGTGAGATCTTCTTTAAATCATACATATATTTTGAATCACAGGAATCATATTTGGTCTTCCACTCAATCCGCAAGCATTATGTTGAACCTAGTGTTAGAGGCACTCACATTCTGGGCAGATTGGCCTGTTTGTAGCTAGCTTTCTTTTGAAGCAGGATGAGTTAGAAGTAAACCATGGGGGAGCAGACTTACTTGTCCACAGGGGAGCAGAGGGTTCCCTAAGGAAAGGGGCCTTTAAGATGAGCTATGATTTAAGAAGTCCTTAAACCAAGGGTGAATGACGGCTTCACATTCATTTATTCCTCATTGCAGGAGAAGCACACGTGGGTCAGGAGGCTGCCCAAATTATGGGAACAGCAGAGTCACATATTCAGGGCTTGCTCACAGCAGGGCATGGGCATGAAGTGTGGCTAAGCTTCAGTAGGCAGATATGGCAAAGGATAGGATTGCAGACGGTGGGCATTGTGCCTGCAAAGAAATGGGGAAGCTCAGGGAGAGTTCAATGTGGAACTGGGACTTTTCTGAAGGCAATAGGCATCCTGGAACATTTTTAAACAGTGTGAAGTGGGGAAAGAGAAAACTAGGTGTCTTTGCATGATCTTCTCAACTTCCTCTAACAATTAGTCCACAGAGCACTAATGACCGACTCTAGCTCTGGCACACAGATCTGAATCTTGGCTCTACCACCTTGCAGACTGTGTGAATGAGGGAAGGTCATTTGGATCTCACTGAGACTCAGTAGGGAGGCTAGTTCTACCTCACAAAGATGTTGCACAGGTCAGGTGAGATGATGTGAACAAAGTACTTGGCACCCAGTAGTTGCTTCCTAAATGATGTGAACAAAGTACTTGGCACCTATTAGTTGCTTCCTAACTATAATTTTTTGTAATTATATATCAAAAAATATTTTACAAATATATATCTATGTTTTATTTTATTTCTCATGACTTACCTCACAGAGATCAAGACTGCCGAAAGATACTGGATGCATTTAAAAGTGCATTTCTTTCCAAGAATCCTTGCAACATCACAAAAGAAGACTACCAACCACTACTTAAGCTGGACACTCAAACTATAGCCTGCAACAAGGTAGGTAACCTGGACAAGGGATTAATTTTTAAAACTGGGGACTGGAGCCAGCAGGAAGAGGTCACAGGACCAAAGGTGGATAAGAATGAGGGAGGGAAGAGGAAATATTCAGGCATTAGAATCTGGGTGTGGTTGGTGGGGTTTGAGTTTGTGGGGCGAGTAGGGATCTGAGATATCCTCAGGGTTTAGGACATCTGGGGAAGGAAGGTAAGAGAGAAATGGGCCACAAAGGGAAGAAAGGAGAATTGGCCTCAAATCGTGCAAAACAAATCTAACACCAAACCAAACACCTAAAGGCAAACATAAATAACCCAAAATTATATAATTACAAAATTTCCCTTGGCCTTTGATAAATAACAGATAAATAAATAGTAGACATGCCAATTTTCATTTGAAGAGTGCTTTTCACTTTATTCTTTTTGCTTACAAAGGGCACAGCTAACCCTTACCTTCTTAGGCCTGAGCAGGTGTCTGCATCCCCATTTCACCTGTGAGAAACCCAAGGCTTGGTGAGTTTAAGTGACCAGTGATTGCCCATGTTGGTCAAGCTGGTTGAAGTGTAAATACACAAGACTTGGACCCAGAGAGGCCTGTGTTGTAATGCACTCACTATATCAGGAAAGATCAGCCGTAGGCACATCTTTTCTAAAGTCAGTGTTTAAGGCAAAAATCCCCTGTGCCAGAAGATGTCTTTGTAAAGCCATTAAGTCCATCCACAAATTACAGCCTGGCATCCCAGGTGAGTGAGCCGAAGTCACTAGGCTCTTCTCCTTGGTGCACCAAGCCAATGTTCTGCACAGAGGAGGTGCTTGGCAAATAACCCACATGCTCAGAAATTCTATCTGCATTACTTCCTTTAATCTCCCCAGCCTCACATGAGCTTGTTACAGTCACCATCGCTACTGTTTGGCAGGAATAGAAAGGAAGGCTTAGTGATGCTTTGCTTGCCCCAGGTCCAATGGCTGATCAGATGATGACCATCTTTAACAAGGAGCCAGACGCCAGGGCCTCTGTGGTAGCCCACTGCCCTCCACTGCTTCCTGCTAGGAATGAATAGGTTTATGGGACAGAATACTGTTCTGAAATTTGACTGCTTTCACTTTTGAGGTAGACTCTTAAAAAGCACCCCCCACTGCTTTTTATTGGGGTTAGGAGAGATTTGAGGGAAAGTGGGAGGACTTGAGCTTTTTAAGAATTAAAGAGCTCTTCTTCCAGAAAACAGCACATAAGCAAAACAATTTTCTTTTGGCCAATAACTTTAGAAATATTGAAATTCCCTAATGTCTGTTCCAGATGTGATCCTATCCCATGTTAATTATAAGATTTTGATCAGTAGCTTCCAGCCTTTTTTAATTACAACTCAAAAAAAAATTCATTTTACACTGTGACCTAGAAAAAACACACACACACACACAAATACACACACAGCCACACTCCCTTTCACACAGAAAGCAACAAGGCACAACAATCCCTGCCCTTGCTATATGTGATTTGTTGATAGCTTCTGTTTTCTTTCATTTCAAAAATGTGGACTTTTTTTTTTTTTAACCTTCTAAATTGACCTCCATATGGGTTGATTCATTCTTTCTTAGACTCTGTTTTGGAGCAAATTAAAAGACCTGGTCCATCAGTACACAGGGGTGCAGCAGGAGCTTTTCACCCTGGAGGACACGCTGCTGGGCTACATGGCTGACCACCTCACATGGTGTGGAGACCCCAGCACTTCTGGTGAGGACTGGAGCCACGTGGCATGGCCCAGGGACATACTGGGTAGAGGAGCCTTATGCTCCGCGAGGGGCCCCGAGGAGCCGGTGTGGAGGGAAGAACCACAGGCAGCTACGTGACACTGTCTCTGCCTTTAAGGACAGCTCCGGCCCATGGGAATGCATCCCAGGAAGAATCTCTGATCCCCTGAGGAGTCAGCGTCAGGTTTTGGGGCTGCTTCTTTGATCTCCTCTGAGTGCTTAAGCAGCCGGCTTCTAAATTCTTGGTGTTCTGCTTTCCATAAGGGCATCCTTCAGCACCAAAGAATTCTAGAGCAGGGTGAGGCCTCAGAGGGACCCATGTACCTGTGCTTCAGAACCCCGTGGTGGCTGCAGTGGTCCCTTCCCTTCTCAGGCTGGTCTGGCTTTGCTGTCATCTCTCAGCTGTGGCTGTTTCCTGCCCAGAAAGCCCCAGAGTGCCTTGCTGTGGAAAGGTGTTCTCTACTCACTCAAGCCTGTTGAATCTGCTTTCATTTCTTTCTTTTTTATTTATGTGGTGGATATTGTTTACTTTATACTTCTTATTTTGTTGTTGTTGTTGTTGTTGCTTTTGACTATTTTATAATGCTTATCTTTCTGCAGCTTCTTCATCCCAGGTTTGCATTATTGTCATTTATAAAAATGAAACCTGCTTACTGGAAAGAATACTTTCGTGTTACAGAACCGGGTAAAAGTCAAAAGCAAAGGTCACCCTGAATCCTTCCCCCACCTCCGATCTCCACATCACTTCTCAAGGGATAAGTATTGTCAACAATTTGGTACATATCCTTCCAGAATTTTCCCTATGCTCGTATAAACACAGATGTTTAAAATGTGCACATATGTTCTGCAATTTACTTTATTAATTTTAGGTATAAGGATATCTACATTCTCTCTTTCTCCTTTTGATGTTTTGCGGTGTTAGGGATGGAACATGGGGCCTCACACATGGTACGCAGGCTCTCTGCCACTGAGCTACACTGCCAGACCCTGCACACCGCCAGATGTAAAAGGCTACGTCATTAACCAATCTTATTGATGGACATTTAGGATTATTTTAGTGCTTGTTGCTATCATAATCACTATCAGAAGAAACCTTTGTATACACATGTGCGCACGCGCGCACACACACACACACACACACACACCCCTGCAAGCTAAAAGTATTACTGAAAGGTTAATTTCTACAAGTGGAATTTTAGTGTTAAAGGGTAAATTGTGATAGAAACTGATAAAATGTCATTTAAAAGGTGACAATAATTTACACTATTATCAAGAGTATATATGAGATTGTTTATTTACCTATACCATCATTAACACCAATTATTAATACTTTAAATTTTTTTTGACTCATTTGATAAAGAAATAGCACTTCAATTTATTTTGAATTTTTTTTTTTGTGATATTGAGCGTGTGTGTGTGCGCACACACACACACACAGGGTAAATGTTTTCATTTTCTCTGTAAAAGGCCGGTTCATACATTCTAACTCTCTAATGGGGTGCTCATTGTTTTCTTATCAGTGAAAGTCCTTTGTAAGTTAATAATAAGAGCTAAGACTGAGCACTTGCAAAGTGCTCATGGTCTTCATGTTGAATGAGTATTAACCCCTCTCAGGCCACGAGGGCCTGTGGTGATCACATTTTACATATGGGAAGTCCAAGGCCAGAGTTAAGTGACTTGCAGCAGGCAGGTGGCAGGGCTGGAGCAAACCCAGGAAGACTGGCTTGAAAACTCCGTGCTCTTAACTGCCACGTTGTTCTGCCTCTTTTTCTGGCCCAAGGTGGAAAATTGATTTCTTAGTTTTCATTTTCTTTTAATATTGATTTTAGTCTGTCCTTGTCCACAGACTGATTTGGTGAGATATTCATCAGGGAGGATGTTAAATTTTGTCAAATAGCTTTTTCTGCACCAATGAGATGATCATACAGATTTCCTCTCCATTCTGTTAACGTGCTGCTTCACACTTATGAATTCGTGGGTGTTGAACCATCCTTGCACCCCAGGGATCCATCCCACTTGATCCTGAGGGCTGACTCTTGTAATGTACCCTTGAGTTCAGGGTGCCAGTATTTTGTTGAGGACTTCTATGTTCATCGAGGATATTGGCTTATAAATTTCTTTTCTTGTAAGACCCTGCCTGGCTTTGGAATAAGGGTACACTGGCCTTGATGAAAGACTTTAGAAGTATTCTTCCACTTTCTTTTTTTTTAAGTTTAGAAGGGTAGGTATTAGTTATGTAAGTATTTGGTGGAATTCAGCAGTGAAGCATCAGATCCTGGCTTTCTTTAATGGAAGACTTTAAACTAATGATTCAATCTCATTACTTAATATTGGTCTGTTCAGAGTTATTTTACTTTGGTTCTTTTTAAAAATTTGTTCTAATTAGTTATACATGACAGTAGAATGCATTTTGACACATCATACATAAATGGAGTATAACTTCTCATTCTTCCGGTTGTACTTGATGTAGAGTTACACCGGTCATGTAGTCATATATGCATATAGTGTAATAATGTCCGAGTCATTCTACTATCTTTCCTATCCCTATACCCCCTCCCCTCCCTTCACTCCCTCCTGCCTGATCCAAAGTAACTCTATCCTTCTCTTGATATTTACAAGCCAATATCCTTGATGAACAAACAAGCAAAAGCCCTCAACAAAATGCTGGCACACTGAACTCAATGATACATTGTGAATTAGCATCCACATATCAGAGAGAACTTTCTGCTTTGGTTCTTTGGGATTGGCTTATTTCACTTAGCATGATGTTCTCCAGCTTCATACATCTACCTGCATATGCCATCATTTCATTCTTCTTTATGGCTGAGTAGTATTCCATTGTGCATATATACCATATTTTCTTTATCCATTCATCTGTTGAAGGGCACCTAGGTTGATTCCATAATTTAGCAATTGTGAGTTGAACTGCTATAAACATTGATGTGGGTGTGTCACCATAGTATGCTGACTTTAAATTCTTTGGGTATAAACCGAGGGGTGAGATAGCTGGGTCAAATGGTTGTTCCATTCCAGGTTTTCTGAGGAATCTCCCTACTGCTTTCCTTAGTGATTACACCAATTTGCAGTCTCACCAGCAATGTATGAGTGTGCCTTTTCCCCCACATCCTCATCAACATTTATTATTGCTTGTATTCTTGATAATTGCATTTCTGACTGGAGTAGTTTTGATTTTCATTTCTCTAATTGCTAGAGATGATGAACATTTTTTCATATATTTGTTGATTGATTGTATTTCTTCTGTGAAGTTTCTGTTCAGTTTCTTAGCCCATTTATTGATTGGGTTATTTGTTTTTTTGGTGTTAAGTTTTTTGAATTCTTTATATATCCTGGAGATTAATGCCCTATCTGAAGTGCATGTGGTAAAGATTTTCACCCATTCTGTAGGCTCTGTCTTCACATTCCTGATTGTGTCCTTTGCTGAAAAGCAGCCGTTTAGTTTGAATCCATCCTATTTATTGGTCCTTGATTTTACTTTTTGCGCTTTAGGGATCTTGTTAAGGAAGTCAGATCTTAGGCCGACATGGGGAAGATTTGGGCCTACTATTTCTTCTATTAGTCGCAGGGTCTCTGTTCTAGTTCCTAAGTCTTTGATCCACTTGAATTGAGTTTTGTACATGGTGAGAGATAGGGGTTTAATTTCATTTTGTTACATATGGATCCCAGTTTTGCCAGCACAATTTGTTGAATAGGCTATCTTTTCTCCAATGAATGTTTTTGGTGCCTTTATCTAGTATGAGATAAAAAAAGCCCTGGACTAGATGGATTCTCAGCCAAGTTCTACAAGACTTTCAAAGAAGAATTAACACCAATACTCTTCAAATTATTCCATGAAATAGAAAAGCAGGGAACCCTTCCAAACTCATTCTAGAAGGCTAATATTACCCTGATACCAAAATCAGACAAAGACACATCAAGAAAAGAAAACTGCAGATCAATATTCCTGATGAACATAGATGCAAAATTTCTCAATAAAATTCTGGCAAATTGCATACAAAAACTTATTAAAAAGATAGTGTACTATGATCAAGTGGGGTTCATCCCAGGGATGCAAGTTTGGTTCAACATACAGAAATCAATAAAGGTAATTCATCATATTAATAGATTTAAAAATAAGAATCATTATGATCATCTCAATAGATGCAGGAAAAGCATTTGACAAAACATAGCATCCCTTCATGTTCTAAACACTAGAAAAACTAGGGATAGTAGGAACATAACTTAACATTGTAAAAGCTATTTATTCTAAACCCAAGGCCAACATCATTCTAAATGGAGAAAAATTGAAAACATTCCTTCTAAAAACTGGAACAAGACAAGGATGCCCTCTTTCACCAATTCTATTCAACATTGTCCTTGAAACTCTAGCCAGAGCAATTAGTCAGAAGAAAGAAATTAAAGGAATACAAATAGAAAAAGAATAACTCAAACTATCACTATTTGCTGATGACATGATTCTGTATTTAGAAGATCCAAAAAATTCCACCAGAGAACTTTTATAACTAATAAATGAATTCAGCAAAGTAGCAGGATATAAAATCAACACCCATAAATCAAATGCATTCCTATACATCAGTGATGAATTCATTGAAACAGACATTAGGAAAAATACCTCCTTCAAAATAACCTAAATAAAATAAAATGCTTGGGAATCAATCTAAAAAAAAGAAGTGAAAGACCTCTACAATGAAAACTACAGAACACTAAAGAAAGAAATTGAAGAAGAACTTAGACAATGTAAAGACCTCCCAAGCTCCTGGATAGGCAGAATTAATATTGTCAAAATGGCCATACTACCAAAAGCAATATACAAATTCAATGCAATTCCTATTAAAATCCCAATGACATTTTCATAGAACTAGAAAAAGCATTTGGAAATATAGGAGACCCAGAATAGCCAGAGCCATCCTTAGCAAGAAGAGTGAAGCCACAGGCATCACAATACCAGACCTTACTATACTACAGAGCCATAATAATAAAAATTGCATGGTATTGGCACCAAAACAGACACATAGACTAATGGTACAGAATAAAAGACACAGAGACAAACTCACATAAACACAGTTATCTCATACTAGACAAAGGTGCCACAATTGTTCAGAATTTTTATTAATTCATGATTCAGTTGTTATAGTTTGTATTTGTCTAGGAATTGATTTCTTTTAGGTTATGCACTTTGTTAGTGTGTAATTGTCACTAGTAGTCAGTTATGAGCATTTATATTTGTGGTAACAGTTGTAATGTCTCCTCTTTCACTTCTGATGTTGTTTATTTGAGTCTTTTCTTTTTTTCTTAGTCTAGATAAATGTTTGTTGATTTCATTTAACTTTTTTAAAAACCAACTCTCAGTCTTATTGATTTTCTCTATTTCATTTATTTCTGTTCTGCTCTTTATTTTATTTCCTTTCTTCTACTAACTTTGAGCTTAATTTGTTAATTCTTTTTCTAGTTCCTGGAGACATAACACTAAATTATTTATTTGAAACCTTTCTCCTTTTTTTTTTTTTTTTTTTGCTCTTGTTTTGTTTTTGTGGTGCTGGGGATTGAACCCAAGGCCTTGTGCATGGGAGGCAAGCACTCTATCCACTGAGCTATATCCCCAGCCCTTTCTCCTTTTTGATCTAGGCATTTATTGGTGTAAATTTTCCTCTTAAAACTCAGTTTGATGTGTCTCTTAAGTTTGGGCATGTTGTATTACTGTTTTCATTCATCTTGAGATATTTTTAGTTTCCCTTTTAATTTTTTCATTGTTTGATGGGTTGTTCAGGACCATGTTGTTTGATTTCTATGTTGTTTAATTTCTACATAGTTGTGAATACATATGTATTTTCTTCTGCTATTGATATCTAGTTCATATCACTATGTTCAGAAAGACTCCTCCAGGTCAAACAAGTCTAGTGTCAGTGCTTCTCCAAAATGCACAGAGGTGGGAGCCTCCCCGTCTGGGTGAGGTTATTGAGAGGCTTCTTGACTGAGTGGAACCACGGCTTGACTTCTAGGTCAAGCAGCTCCACTCTGCTTCTCTAAAATGGGAAAGCATTCCCCTACCCAGCCTCAGAGCATACACCAACAACACCAGCCAGGTGGGAAAATGCTTCAAGCTAGGTTAGACTTCCCAGTGTGATTCAGAAGGTGAGCAGCTCAGCTTTGCAGTGAAGTTGGCTGGGAAACAGTTGGTAGAAATACCGAGGTGCCATCGAGACTCATGTGTCAGCCTATGACTCTGTCTTCTTTCTTTGTTTCCACTTGACCCCAAATGATCCACCCCTGCCTTTACCCTCAGTGTTACCCATGAGGTGAGAATGGTGTCCGTGCTAGGGAAGCTGATGACTGCTTCTAGTTCTTTTGTTACCCTGTAGAAACCATTAGCCCAGGACAAAGCTCTTCATCTGTTGTGCTGAACTGGGAGGTGAGAGGGGTGGCATAGTTGAAGTGAGATCATTCTTCTTAGAACCCTTCCAATGCAGTTTTCCTTGAGCTCTGAGGACGATGTGGGCATTGCAGGCTTGTTTCCAAGTACTGGAGCCTTCAAGAAGATGTTGTGGTCTTTAGAGTGATTGAACTTTCTGGATGGGGGAGTGGAGCCCGAGACTTCTTATCCTGCTTCCTTGCTGCTGTCTCTTGGCCATCAGTAGTTCTGGAGTCAGAGTAGTTCAAGATCCAGGCACTGGCAGACTCAGCATCCAGCGAGAGCTCCCCTTAAATCCAAGATGGCGCCTTGTTGGTGCATTTCCACATGGTAGAAAGAAGAAGGGAAATTTAAAAAATTTTCCATATTCTGACAGTTTTTTCTCTAAATGTTTTAACCTAATATAGTTTTACTTCATTTGTTTGCTTTACAATAGTCTTCTTACTTTATTAGCTTCTAATCTTTTTTTCTTTTACTTAAAGATATACTTCTCCTAGCTCTGCTACTGTCACACATGGCCATCTTCTCTCTGTGTCTTCACATCACCTTACCTCTGTGTATCTCTCTCTTCTCTCTGTCCAAACTTCCCCTTCTTATAATGATATCAGTTATAACTGGATTATTTCCCAGTAACACAAATGACATCATCTTAATTGCACTGTAAAGATCCTGTTTCCAAATAAGGTCACATTCACAGGTACCAGGGGTTAGGACTCGACATATCTTTGGGGAGGACATAATTCAACCATAAAAAGGTAGAAGTAACACATCTATAGGGAAACAAAAGTCTACCCATCAGAAGGTGGAAGTAGAATTGTGTTTCTTCAAGTTCAGATTGGAACAGGCAAATACCACAATTCCTGACTTCTGGGACACAAGAAAGGGATCTAGATCCTGTCTTCATACAATTTCCCTACCTAATTGTCATAGTTCAATTTGTATTGTTAGAGCAAAGTACCTGAGGATGGGTGCTTTATAAAGAAAAAAAAAAAACTTTAGGTCAGCCTCCATCTGGCAACCACAGGGTTCTTCCTAAAATAAAAATGTGATTGTATCTGTCTCCTACTGGAAGCCTAAAATGTTCTCTTTTTCCTCTCAGGTAATGTCTGAATTCCTTGACATGACCTGACTGACCTCTGTTTTTTAATGTCTCATCCTCCCTCATTCCCTTTCTCATCCTGTGTTATTTTATTGCTATGACCAAAATGCCTGATGTAAATAACTTAGAAGAGGAAGACTTATGTTGGTTCACAATTTCAGAGGTTTCCGTCTGTGGTCAGCTGGCTCCATTGCTTTAAGACTGAGGGGTAGCAGAACAGCAATGGCAGAAGGGAATAGAGGAGGAAAGTGGCTCTGCCCATGGCAGCCAGGAGTGGGGAGGAGGATAGAGAGAAGAAGGGCATCAGAGCAGAAAATAGCCTTCCATGGCCCTTCCCTAGTGACCTGCATCCTCCAACCATGCCCACCACCTACCGTTTCCACCCCCTCCTGGGAGTTTGTTCAGACATCAGTGGATTAATCCACTGATGAGGTCAGAGGCCTCGTGACCCAATCACACCCCAAAGGCTCCACCTCTGAACATTGCTGCATTGGGGACCAGGTGTTCAGCCAGAAGCTTTGGGAGAACATTCCAGATCCAAGCCCTAACAGGTCCCTTTACTGCTGTGAACCCACTGGGCTGTCCTGCCTTAGAGCTCTGATCCTCTGCACACGTTATCTCTGCGTGGAGCCTGTCTGAAGATGCCTATTCTTCCTTCAAAACAAAGTTCAACATTAACCTTCCTGGGGGTGATGCGCAGTCTCTGAACCAGGCATGGTTGTTGGATGTCACTCCATCCTGTGCTCTCTGAAGGCAGGACTCCTAACTAATTCACCTCTCTGTCCCCAGAACCTCATCCCCGTTACATGTTTGTGCATTAAGGAAGACATCCTTGAGAGAAGCATCACAGGCACTGTGCATCCATCCCCTGCCCTGTGTCTCCTGCCTCACTGAGGCCTCGGCCTCTCTTGATGGGGTGCATAGAGAAAGCCTCTGAGGCCATCTGAGCCCAAAAGTGCAAGGACTTACGGAGGCAGGGAAGGAAGCTGTAACAAAAGAGAGTTATCAGGAAGCAGAGAAGTGATTGCTGAGAGCCACCCCCAAAGGCCTGGTATCCCCTCTCATTCTTCCTGAACTTGGGGATAGCAATGGGGGCTTTTCTCTGCTGGGTGAACTTTCACGGCCATTTCCCAGAATGATGACTCAAAACCTGTCAGTGTGTTCCCGTCTGGAATTTGGAGAGTAAGGTAAGAACTTGGAAGGGATTCAGGGGACACTTAGTTAAATTAGGTTGAGTTGTGTCCATTCTCCAAGCCTCTATTTGGCAGGGATGCTGTTGGAAAAGTGCTCCGCAGTGACTGACCAGAGAGGAAAGGAACTGATTGATATGCTTCCTTCTCTACTTTAATGATTTTCTATAAACTATGATTTTAGACTTGAACTATCAATCTTGCCCTCATTGGAGGAATGACTGCAGTAACAACCCTGGTTCAGTGTTCTGGAAAGCAATTTCCCAGAAGGTGAGTACCCAGTCATGAAATTCTAGAATTTTGAGATCAGAGAACTTGAAGATGTCATCCAGTCAGTGATTGGTTTTAACACTTTTTGGGTCATAGATCCTTTTAGGACTGAAATTGTAGGATTCTTTACTGAGGAAAGGGTTCAGAAACACATGCCAGTAGATTTTCACACCCAATTTTAGAACATTCATGGAGGGTCTATGGGGGCTCCAGTTGAATAGTTCCTGATCTTATCCAATTTGGGGCTGTGGGTGCCAGGAAGCAAGGGGTTGGTTTAATCCTCTGACATAATGATTAGATTCCTAGAACAGTTTTAATAATCTACATTTATAGACCACATGCCTTGTGCTTAACTCTTTACATGAATTAAAATGTTCCTTCTCACAAAAACCCTATGGAGGGAAAAAAGAACCCTGTGGAGTAAGTTCCATGAGTATTGAGCCCATTTTACAGACATTGAAACAGAAATGCAAGTTAATAAGTAATCTACTAAATGTACAGTTAGCAAATGATAGATTGAGCATTTATCCTAAGTCTTCTGACTTTAGATCCAGAACCTGGCTTAAGAAACACTCACCACCACCCTCATTCCCTATTTCTGACTTCACTTAAAGCTGACTGGGCTTATTTTTTTTTTCTATAAGTTGCTTCTTTGCAAGTTGGACAAGGAAAAACTTCTTTGCAAGTAGAAGAAGGGGAAAAAAGGAAAGGAAAAATAAGAAATAAAAAAGAGAGGAATTAAAACTAAGTATAATATTTCAGAATTAAACGTAGACATCTGAGGAGCTAGGGAAAATGGAGACTTGTATGTGTTAAGGGCACATGTTTGTGGTCCATTTATGCTGCTGTAACAAAATACCAAAGAGTATGTAATATATAAGGAACACACATTTATCTTGCAAAGTTCGAGAGGATGGGAGGTTTAGGGTCAAGGTCCAGTGGAATGGATATCTGCTGAGAGCTGTTCTTGGCTTCCAAGATGGTGCCTTGTTGCTGTGTCCTCACATGGCAGAAAGCAGAAGGGCAAGAAAGCACTAGCTAGTTTCCTTGAGCCCTTTTAAAAGAACTGTCTTCCCATGCATGAGGGCACAACTCTATGGTCTAATCACCTCTTAAAGGCGTGCCTCTTAATATTATACACTGAGTCTTAGTTTCCAATATATGGATTTGTGGGGTGGGGGGATTTAGGTAGGGACAAACATGCAAAGCATAGCACTATATTTGTGAAAATCCCTGATGTGTCTTTTTGATGTAATTCCCATCTAGTTCTCCCAGAAGGAGGTATGAGAAGGAAAACATTTCAACTTGGATGCATTCTTAATTATTCTGACCTTCAGATTTCTCATTTGTCAAATGGAGGTCAAAATAAGCCTGTTCCATTGGGTTGCTGCCATATTTAAATAAAATACCACTGAACTTTTAAGTAACTTGGAATTCATCCACTTAATAAATATTTGTTAAGGACCTACTACATACCATAACAAAATAAAGAGCCCTGCAGAGTTTTTGTTTGCTTAATTTTTCTGAGAATAGTTTCTTTTTATTTCATTGCTATATAATATGTTTCAGGACAGTGCTAATATTAAAAACTCCCAAAGCCATGTTATGTTTTGAGTACTTGCTTATGTTCCCACTCAGTCCTTGGTGCCAGGAGTACAGAGGTGAAGAGGATCAGAGGCACCTGATGAACCACATAGACACCTGTGCCTTTATCTTTGCCAAATTTTCATGGGTGTGTGTAGATGGCCCTTTGTACCTTTCTTTTCTTTCTTTCTTTCTTTCTTTTTTTTTTCTTTTTGACAATAGCAGCAATACTTCTTGGTACTTCAAATTTTTGTCTCATCTCCTTATTTCCAAGTAATGTGATTTTGAGGCACATTGATCCAACATTTCCCTGGTGGGGTGGTGGAGGGGGGTGTCTTGAGAATTATACCTTGAGAATTCCATCTTGGGTGGTCCAGGGTTGGTACCCATGAGCATGCTTTTGAGTTGGTACTTGTGATTAGTCACAACCACTGGGCCTTTGTCCCTCTGCTCATGGTGGCAAGACA
This sequence comes from Marmota marmota marmota, assembly GCF_001458135.2. Classification (NCBI taxonomy): domain Eukaryota; kingdom Metazoa; phylum Chordata; class Mammalia; order Rodentia; family Sciuridae; genus Marmota; species Marmota marmota. The sequence goes on from NW_026000108.1 coordinate 10,949,415, forward strand.
GAGCAGCACTGGATTTCACAGTCCAGTTTCAGATCCTTCAGTGGAGCCAAGGTCACCCGCAGAGCAGGGTCCAGATTCCTTGGCAAAGCATGCATGGTGCCTGACAAACTAACTTTATACCCAATGTCAGTGTCCACAACTGCTCTTAGACCCTTAGGCCTTTCCCTTCTCAGCTGCCTTCACCTGCTGATGTCCCCTCCTCCTTGGTTCACCACTTTGCTGACCTGCACAACCCTGTTATTTCCTAGTCTCCTCCACAGAGCAACCAAGCGCTGGCTGCTTCTTTCCCTCCCTCTTTTCCTTCTTCAGATTTTTACTGAGTGTCCACTCTGTGTCATGCAGCAGGTACACAGCACCCAGGGCTATAGAGGACAGCTGGCTCTCTGTTCTCATGGAGCACTCAGTACTGGGAGCTAAATGACACTGAGCTCATTATTACAATGAGTGATAGTAACACAATGTGAAGGGACATCGATGGGGTCAGGGTTCAGAGAAGGCATCTGAGCCGGTGCCAAGGTCCGCCATGTCTCCTGGGAAAGCATAGAGGTTGCTGTGCTCATGTTGTTTTCAGCTGAGCATCTGCTGCATGGAGAGGCACACCTCCTTGCTCAGTCACATCCATCTGTCCAAACCCCCTTTCTCTTTGTGCCTTGTCAGGCCTCAGAATCATCTTCTCTCTCTTGGTTCTCTTTTCCCTGATGTTCCCCTTTCCTTTCCTCCTGCATCGCCCACATTGCTCCTGCTAAGTAAAATGACACAGTCACAGTGCCGGATACTACGAAGACACCCTCATCTTTCTCCTCCAGGGACATTCTTCTTTCTCCCCTGGACTTCCAAATTCGGCACTGCTGAATTTAGCAACCCTGTGAGCATGAAACTTCATTGTTCAACAGTTTGTTCAAATGGCTGAAGAACCCCGCTGTGAAGGAAGCCTCACACCTCCAGTGGCGTGGAGTGGAAATCCTATAGACTGGGCATCCTGTGCAGGACCAGGGAGACTGTTCCCTCCCTAGCCAGCTAATAAATACCATGCATGGTTTTAGAGGGAGTTGCTGGGGACTGAGGACTAAGTTTACATGCTGAGGAGTGGGGGGAGCATTATTATTACTGTTTTAAGTTTGCAGAAGCTGCCTGTGGTGTGGTCCAAGTGATGCTCAATGGATCCCTCACTGAACCCTTTGACAAGAACAGGTAATCATTTCTTTGTATCTTATTTGCAATGGCTGGCCATGGCCTCCTGTGAGATACTCCACCGCTAGAACGATTGTGCTTTTTATGTTTCAGACCAGTTCTGAAGATTTGGGATAAAAAAGGCAAATATTTGGTATTCTCTGAACATATTTGTCTTTCTGGATCACTGCTTTTGTCTCATTTCTCTTCTGTCTGACGTCTTCTAATGTTCCTGACGGCCACTGCACTGTCAAGAGCCCCTGCTCATGATGTTTCAAGGCCGGGTGCCATTTTCTCAGCCTCCTCTATCATTATCCTCCACCTCCCGATTTCCACCTGTGTCCGTGCTGCTCTTGGATGCATGGACACCTGCCTCCCCTACCTGCTTCTCCCTGTCCAAATCCTCACCATCCATGAATGGCCTGACTCCTCTCTACTCCACGAAGAGTTTGAATCCTAATTCACGACCACTGGGCACATGGGTCACTGGCTTGGGCTCCTGACCTTCATCGTCTCTTTGTAGACATTGCCAGCATGACATCGGTGGTTAATAGCCAGGACTCCAGGGGTCATTCCATATGACCTGTGTGGCCTTAGGCAGGGCACCTAACCTCTGTGAGACCCTCATATGCGGATTTGAAAAGATGATGGTGATGTGACGGGCCTTCCTTCTCTGACGGGTTGTTACCTTTTGGCCATTGTTCTCTAATCTTGCCCTGGTGTGGTTGTTGGAGAGACAGGAGCTTGTGTTAATTTGCCCTGGGCACCATAAGTGACCTAAATTACTTTTCCTCTCTCTTTCTTTTTTTTTTTTTTTGTATTTAATTCTACAAAGGAATGTTTATGCTTTCGTCTTCTTCTGACTTCCTCTTCTGTGGGGTTTTGGGTGAAACTGGTAACATTCCAAGATTTTATAATCTGATCTTAGGGATCCAGCTACTCAGAACAGGAGTGGCATCTGTCAGAAATTAATACAGAAGAATTTAGAAATGTGGTTAAGCAGATTATCAGCCTCTTTCAAAGCAGGGCTTCTCAGATTTTGCTGAACATGTGAATCACCCTCCAGGCAAAAGCAGGAATAAGATTAACCAGGCGAGAGGGGGCTGAATTGCACCTCTCACCAGCTTTCTGGTGATGTTCACAAAGTAGATCAAGAGTCACTCTTGAGTAGCAACTAATTTCAAAAATCAGCATGAAAATGCAGGCTAAAAATCTTATCTTGAAAATCTTTGTTAACTGGGGGTCATGTTAATAAGAAATGGTGACTGTCTCTAAGGCAATTCCAAGGGTGGAGTCCACCCAATGTGTCCAGCTTTCTGGTTTTTGACAGGAGGTATGGATATCCTTGAATTTGAGTTTAGGATTGACAATGTTCTTTGTCTCTTCTCTCTTAGCATTTTTGGAAGTGTGGAAATCTTTAATTTGCGTCCAGAGAAAGTTCATACGGTACAGGCCTGGGTGATGCAAGATGTTGGAAAAGGTCCCAGGTACATCTTATTACTTTGTACCCAAGGGATATTTTACATGTCGGCCAACAGAAGAATTCACAGTCTCACGAATACATTGGGAACAGACTGGCTCAAGGAACGGGGCCGTATTCTACATTTAGCTCATCCCAACAACTAATTTTATCTCCAACAATGGTAACTAGCAGTTTCCCACCTGCTCAACTAGGGCCACTTAGAGGTGGACTTCTGCTTCTCCTCTTTATCCAGGGTTTTAGAAAAGAAACTAAGAGACTCAGGAAAATAACAAGAAGTCTCGTTATTTTAACATTTTCTTCTTTCTTCCTCAGTGATTCATGCTCAGGGTCCTCCTTGAATGAGCTGAAATTGATTGTGAACAAGAGGAATATGACATTTGTCTGTCAGAATAACTACAGGTAATTGACTTTCTTCCTGAAGAAAGGGCTGCTTACCTCCTGCAGACATTTCATCTTTTCCTGTTCTCTTTTGAGCTAGGAGGCTGGGGAGTCTCTCCTGGGGCTTTAAGGGGATCTGGCCATCTCTCCTTCTCTTCTTAGCCTCACTTGGAGGATTTTCTAGCCAGTTGCCTTCACCTGGTCACTACCCCCATGGGCCTCTTTCCTCATTGTCACCCTGAAGCAAGTCACCCTGAAGCAGTGACTTGCTCTTGAAGCTGACCCAGCCTTGGAGGCACATTTTCTGGTTTGCGGAGCAAGCCGCCTGGTCCAGGGCTGGAAACCTGCTAGATGTCAGGGAGCAGAAGCATGTTTTTCCCAAGACCTTTCTCCTAAGTTGTAAAATCCCTGTGATTTGGCACAAATTTACCTGTGAAATTTCCTTAGTTGGGTCTGGGTGTACATGTCTGATCCTTGGTAAGCTTCCACATGGCAATCTACCCAGATTTGTCCTTTTAAAATTAAGAAATGTAAAAATCTTAAAAGAAAGTTTATGTGATCCATGTTTATTGGAGAAAAGTTTTAAATTTCACGTAGGTATGTATTTTTAAAGTGACCTATAACTCTTTTCAAAACCGGGACCCCCCTCATTCATTTCTAAGTAGTTGTGGCCAATCACATAGGTAGGGATACACTGATAGAGGCCTCCTTGGAGATTTTCCTGGTGTCATAGCTTAGAACAAGACTAAAGCAGGGAGAAAAAGGTTTTCAAAGAATGTAGAAGCTGAAGTGTTAGAATATTTTTACTGTGTCTTCATGTCACCAACCACATCATAAAAGCCGAAGGACAGATTTAAGGGATTCATGCTGATGGCTCTGGTTTCCCAAATGGTGCGAATTCCCCATCGGTCAGCTGGTTCCTATCTGGAAAGAAGGAAATCCATGAGCACGTGGCAGCTGTTAAACGGAAAACGGAAAGAACAAAGGAGCAACCATGAAGGAAGCCCACAGGCCCCCGGCCAGGCTCAGTTACTCAAGGCATTTGGCATGAAGAAAATGGAGTCGGAGAGCCTAGGAGAAAATGGGGGAAAGAAGACAAGTCTTATCCCTGTACTCTTCTGTCTTTTTCTCCCTTTCTGACCTTAGTGGCCAGAAGTCTTCTTTGTTAAGACTCATCATCTCCCCTTACTTGTGCTCTGGGTGAGCTCTCTCCTGCCTCTGGAGAGAAGGTCTAGGCCTGACTCCCACTCGGACTCCTGCAGACAGGAGCATCAGATCTTGGGACCTTCAACTGGGGGATAATATTCAAAACCACTGTTTGTCTTCTCCATCCAAGAGATTTAATTCCAAGAGATCTAATATATTTGGCATAACTCTTGGAAAGACAGACCTGCAGGACTCCTCACTGTGGCTAAGAGCTGTGCGACTTGGAAGACAGCTGTTTATTTCCAGGGGAACCCAATATGAATGTCCCAGAGATACACAGACTGTAGTTGAAATCTCTCCATCCCAAAAATACCTTCTGATTTTAGTAAACTTTTGTCTAGGTTTTTCTGTATAGTTATTTAATAAACAAACAGGAGTATAGTTACATTTACATAGATGAGATTTCTTCATGGTTCTAATATTACCCCCTTATTAAGTCCCACAGAGAAAACACTACTAACATTTGGCTGTATATCCTTCATGAATTTCCCTTTCTTTCCATACACACATTCACAGTCCTATAGACTGAATTTCCTAACATATGTTTCAACCAGTGAGTGAACAGAGATGACAACTTTTTTGGAATACTATAAAGACAGTAAATGTTCAGCATGCTTCCTCTGGTTGGTGTCCCCAGTGGCTTGAAGTAAACAAACAACCTTCAGGGCACACTCCTCTGTAACTTCAGAACATATTCTGTGTCCATCCAAATGCTGCCCAACTTATGAGAGATGTGTGCATTTTATTGGAACATCAGATCTGAATATATATGTATTTATGGAGAGAGATCACCTTAACAGAATAGTTGCTGCTTCTTTTCCACTGTTGAATTTCCCCAAATCAGAAACTATAATTAAGAACCATATTCATAGTATCATAACATTCATATTATCATTAATAAAAAAAAAAAAACAGAGGTGGCTTCCAAAATCCTAAATGTCCTAAAAAGTTTCCCTGTCCATAGCAGGGTTTCTTTAAGGAAGCAGACAATCTCGTTCCCTAGGATGTATCTATGTGGGGGAGTCCCAGCTACCATATTGGTGAGGATGGAGTGACCACAGTTAGAGCCACTGTGCCCAGCTGGTCATGACAATTGGCTCTAGATGAACCTGAGAGGTCCCATCACAAGGGCAAGTCTCTGCTCTAGAAGGCCTGGGACTCTGGCAGCTGATCTCGAGGATCTCTGATTTCCTTGGTTCACATTTAGCAGAACCAAATTTAGCTGTAATTGAATGAACCACTTTGTACTTCTGTCCATCCCAACCCAGCCAGGTGCCAGCCACTCTCCCTGCATCCTGTGGCTTCATTAGCTCATATTTATGAAAACGGCCGTCATTTACCTGTTAGGCATTTATCGAAAGTTTGCTTTATGCAAAGGAAGGGTGGTCCTCTGCCAGTGGCCTCCAGCCCTCTCCCAGGGGGCCCATGACTCCTGTGGTGCCTCTGGTCCTTTGACCTAACAGTAGCTCTGGAAGCTTCTGAAGAGAAGAAAGCAAATCATCCTTAGAAACTTTTTTTTCCCTATTTAGTCAAATAAATTTTATTTAAATAAAACTAAATGGTTCGAGGTATGTGCGTAGAGAAAGCATAATAGAATCAAGGTTGTTTTTAATCTTAATTAATTTACTCTAATTAGGTACATTTGACAGCAGAATATATTTTGATTCACGGTACACAATTGCAGTGCAACTTTTCATTTCTCTGGTTGTACACAATGTAGCGTCCCACCATATGTGCGGTCATACATGTACCCAGGGTAATGACGTGTCCATCTCATTGTTACCGCTGTTGACCGGTGACGAGTCCTTGCTTCCCCAATGTTGAAGAATAACACCAAAGAAGCACGCCGAGGCAAGGTCAGAGTAGAAATTAGAAGTTTATTAAAGGACAGCAGAAAAGACTTCTCCCGGAGGAAGAAGGGGACCCAAGAGGTGGAATCCGTGGAAGTGCGGTTGTTTCCCCTTTTTATAGTTTTGGTGATGGAATGTAGGTTGGAAGGCCCGAGGGGTGGGACACAGGTGGGCTTAATTATCACCTTTTGGGATGGGATTATCACTTCTCTGGGATGGACTTTGGCCTAGGGCCTTTTCAGGACTTCATTAACATTCCATGAGTTGTCCTGCGTTTCCTGGAATCATTCTCAGCATGGCCTCCATTTTAGATTTCACTCGGTATTAGACCCGATTTATCTAACTACACTAACTACCTAACTTTAAATCTGGCTTCATCATTCCACCATCTTTCCTGCCCCCATGCCTCCCCCTTTCACAATCACATTTCCTCCATTTTTCCCAAGCCCCCCACCCCCCCATCATCCTTAGAAACTTTGAACTTCCCTGATCCCAGTGGCTGCTTCTGTGGTTTCTTGAGCGTCAGCTACATTGAAAGTACATGTCTGGGACACACTAGAGCCAGGTGTTTGATTTGCTTCCACTTGTTACCATCCAACACCCCCTCTTGGTATTTATTCTATGGCTTTACAAGTGAAAGGAAACTCAACTGGGCCACACTCTCCAGTCATTCACTCCGGGACTGGGCCTTTCTCTGTGTCCCTGCAGAGAGGGGCGTGTGTGGAAGCTCAGTGGTCTGTGTGTACTTTTGTTGCTGGGAACAGGGCTTCTTTCATTGTTGTATTCAACTGCCTCTTAATCTCTTGTCTTGCTTTCCTCTCCTAGGCCCGCCAGGTTTGTCCAGTGTGTGAAAAACCCTGAACACCCATCTTGCAGATCTAAGATCTGAGCCACGGCTGCTTTAGATCTGTGACTCCTTGCAGTAGACACCCTGTGCGGGACTCAGAAGTCACACTGGAGGAGAGCCGAAGCCATGGGGAGGGAGCATCCTCTATCACTATGTCAACGTGGGAGATGGGCACCTTTCCCCCCAAAGTCTTAAAATAACTTCTGTTATAGGCATAGTTCTTATTGTGTTCTACTAATAATCAAGAAAAAAAAAACTGTGTTATAAAATCAGAATGAAAATTTTATATTAAGTTATTTCCTTTTAATGTTATGTGATCCTTTGATATTGGTAACATCCTTTTTTTCCCTATCTTGGGGTGGTGGTTGTGGGGGTTGAATCCAGGGCCTTAGCACATGCTGGGCTAGTGCTCTACCACTGAGCTACACCTCAGCCCCTCCTTGCTATTGAATAGTGACTGCGGCAAACCTCTCCTATTAGAACGGGAAAAATAAAGAAAATAAATGGGCAAGCTTCTCAGAGACACTACATTTCCAAATGGATGCCATTGTCTCATGATCTATTTTTGTTCCCTTCCCTCTGATAGGTCAACTCTAGACCCCGTGGTGCTGGGTCATAGTGAGGAAAGTGCTCAGAAGGATTTAAGTCTCAGGTGTACATGGTGCTTCATCTCTAACTCCTCCCACAGCCCCAACACCCATAAATTGGTATTATTATCTTCCTTTATTGAGATGAGAAAATGGGAGCACAGAGAAGTTGCATAATTATTTAAAGTCAAACATTTTGTATCAAGGTAGAGGCTGGATTTGCACTCAGGTCTCTCTAACTCCAAAGTATATATTCTCTTTCTGTCTAGCTGTTAAGATCAAATTGGCAATGATTTATGTTCTTTTCCAACAAATGTGTGTTGGATTAAGTTGAATATAATAGAATCTGGAATGCAATTTCTCTGGGTGGCTTCAAAACAGATTAACTTTTTTCCCCCCAAATCTTCTCCCCCTCATGCTCAGTGTCTCATACATGTAGTAGATAAAATATATTAGTTCCTGATAGTGGCAATTTATGTTTTCTTAGATCTGTCTTGCTTGGGATACCAATTTTATTACTTTCTCAAAGTACTAATCTTTAGCTTTGTTGATTTGTTTTTTCTATTTAATTGTTTTTGCTCTTTTCTTAATTTTTAGAAATATACAAATTCCTTCTAATGTCTCTATTCATTTTCTTAAACAAAACCTTAGATCACTGATTTTCAGTTTGCTTTCTTATACATGTTTCAGTACTACAAATTTTCCTCTGAGCCCTGCTTTAGCTATAGTTCTTAAGTTTTGATGTCTCCTTTCACTATTATTCCACTAAGAATATTTTCTGATTTCACAGTGATTTAGAAATATGCTGCTGAATTTTCAACATCTGGAGATTTTTGAATTTTTAAAAAATATATGTAATGAATCAGAATTAATAAACTAAATTGAGACAACATGGAAAAAAATTGAGAACCCATTAAGTAATTAGCCTGATTTGTTGAAAACAGTATCAATTAGGGGGTCAGGCATTTCTGGTTTTTATTTTGGCACAATGTTGTGATCTTAAGCAACATACCTAACCTCCTCTCTTAACTTCAACTTTCTTGCTAAAGTTTATTAATTTACCCCATTAAAATTGGTGAGTACTAAAGACTATGACAAAAATTGGCAGCCTAGCACAAAAATTGACAAGCCTAGAACAAAAATTGAAAAGCCTAGAATTTTGTATATACCCAATCACGAGGCAAGGTGGGCTGCTCTCTGCCTCCCCCTAGTGGATAATCCTGTTTACTTCATGAGTCCTTGCCGCTACAGCCACTGTGGTCAGTGCAGTCTTCAAGAGCCCACTCTCCACATAGGCATGTCCTCAATGGGAAGTTTGTCTTGACTGGACAGGAATGTGGTGTTTGGAACCAGTTCTGACTGAGAGTCAGACTTGCTCCAAGTTTCAATGAGCCCCACCTGCAGAAGGGCTTCAGAAGCAGGTCCTTTCCAATCAACCAGACATTAATGTCAACATCTGGAGATTTTTGAATTTTTTAAAAATATATGTAATGAATCAGAATTAATAAACTAAATTGAGACAACTTGAAAAAAAATTGAGAAACCGTTAAGTAATTCGCCTGATTTGTTGAAAACAGCATCAAGTCTGGTGTCTGATTTGTGGACTTACTAGAGTCATTGTTCACCAGCACAACCTTGAAGTGGCTGCCTGTGTCAGAAAGATATTCTCCTTCACATCTCCTTCCAAAGATGACATGAGTACTGTAGAAACCAATTTATGAGACGACCCTTAAGAAGAGCCACACTAGTGGTCAAGTTCAGAGCCAATGGAGACCTCAGAGGAAGCTGGCCACAAGGTCTTCACACAGAGTTGCCGAGGGCACTGGGGAGCTTCAGAGGTGGCTCAAGGGCTGGGTATCGTTCCTCTCACCACCTTTCGTATCTGTATTTTCATTACCCAGGTGCCCCATCCCTGCTGCTTTTCTCACTCCCTGCAATTCTGACTTTGAGTTTCTTTGCTGTTGACGAAGCAGCCATCTCCAGACCTGAAGACCTGCTCCTGCAAATAGATGCCTCACATTCCTCTTCTTATAAGTGACAGCTGGATCACTGGTTGCTTGTAAACTCCCTGTTATACTCATAAACGTGTTATCACCTGTCTTCATACTCCATTATTGTTTGAACTAGGAAATTTTCTTACCATCCCTCCTTGTACCCACCTTCATAGTTACCCCAAGGCGGTCAAAATGACCTATGCCAGAATGTCACTTTTCTGACTTCCTAAGGCTGGGATGGCTCCCAACCTTATAATGTTTAAGGCACACTTTCAAATACCTTTCTGAAATTTGATGCTGAATACTTGAGGCTGAATAATTACAAGAACAGGTAAGCACATGAGAATGTGTGTGTGTGTGTGTGTGTGTGTGTACGCGCGTGCACTTCTGTGTATGCCCTGTTACAAGAACAGTGTCTGTCAGTGCCCAGTAATTACAGCATTCAGCATTCTTACATAACTGACTAACAAAGCTATCAAATAATTTGGCAAAACATGTTACTTCATTGGCTCTGTCTTGGCAGCTCCTTGTGCCTCTTAGTGTTGTTTGAAACCAGCTCAACCTGGGCTACGCATTTTCTGTTGCAAAGGATAGTCCCTAGTACTGCAGTGTTGACTGACTTCTTGGGCGCCCATTTCTCCTTACAACAATCCCTAAATCTGTAGCTTGAGTATCTCAGTTGGACTGCACAGGATACTGTTTTGGTTGGTTTTTAAATGGCAAGTAGTTACACACACTGGATAATTTATATGTAGGAAAAATAAAAAAATATTTAAAGTAAAATGGTGAAGTACACCTAAAGGACTATGTAACTTTAAAGGTGTTCTATAAAAGCAGTTTTAAACTAAATGTTTTCTACCGTTTTTAAAAGCAAAGAATTTACTACTGAGTCATCATTTTAATATAAAATTTTTAACAGTCCATCAAGAACTCAGTAGTAGGGGGCTGACCTGAGAAGCAGTGTTAGCTGGCCCTCAGCCCACGCACAAAACACAGAAGGCTTTGAACTGCTTCCCGACAGAGCACCCTTGAACTTGATTCGGTAGATACACTGCCCTTCTCATTCCCTGCTCAGAATGCAAGTAGCACAAGGTGGGGAGAACCACATAATCAAGGGGCGGATGACCCACTGGGCTAGTTCATTAACACTTGTGACTCTCTAGTCTTGAATATATTAAAAACACACAAAAAGAATTATACAAATAATAGAAAAATAATACAACTTCATGCAATTCTTCTTTTAAAAACAGTTGCTTCTGGGCTTAGAGGAAGCACTAGTGAACATATTAAACCATTAATACAGTGCCAAAGACCAGAGGATCTCCCACCCACCCCTGCCCCAAGGTGGAGTGAGTCAAAATGGCCTTCTTGCCTGCCCACAGGATCAGAGGGAGGTAGGAGTGGATGTTGAGAGGAGTCCAGAGTTGCACCCTGTTGGACACCTGGAAATCTTCACTCCTTTTTCCTTTGAGACACCAAAGAAGGAAGATTATTGTTTTGCTCTTCTAGTAAGAGTCTCAGCCTGAGAATCACACACTGATCCCTCTTTGTTTCCTGTTAAGAAAATTCACCCGTAGCCTTAGAGGATGTGATGTAATGATGTTGCAAAATGTGTGGTTATTAGCAAATGACATGGTAATTTAGTGTACTAGCAGGTCAAAAACATTTAAAAGCTTGATACAAAATGCAGACCTGTCAAGAAAAGGAAACTCACATTCATTGTATCAGGTACCTCAATAAGTCACGCCACCTAGCGATCTCACTGCAACCACGGAATCCAACTTTTACTGAAAGCAAATTTACTAAAGACGGTCAGGAGCTTACAGGTTCTCCAGGAGGGCAAGAAAACAGTTTGGAAATTAACCAATAACAACACCACCATTTACTACACTGATTGGCCTGTGGATCCTTGGCTGTGCCAGAACATGTCCATGGCTGTTCTTGGGAATAGAAGCCACCAACATGGATGATGGAGGGATCCTGGTGACTGTTTTCTTGCTGTGCCAGCCTCAAATCCACAGTTGCACAGATCTGTCTGGCGTGTAAGAGCTGATATAAGTAAAATTTTCAGAATAGAACTTAGCCTTTCTGTCTGTAAAATGGGAGCCATACTAATACCCACTTGTAAGCATTGCTTGGAGCATTAAATGAGATGATGCATGTAAAATTCTTCAAGAGTGCTGAGCATATATAAATAGCTCTATCAATGTTAGCTTTTAGAAAGTTATTGGAGTCCATTTTTATTATGGAGGAAATTGCTTGACGAACTAACTTGATTAGAAGCTGAGACCCTGAGACCTGGGGGCAGTGGAGAAGAGGGCGGGGAATGGCCTTCTTGCCTACCCACAGGATCAACCACAGTCTCTCCCAAGCTTTGAATCACCCTAGAAGGCCAGCAATTTCCCCCCTGAAGGAAATGAACCAGGTATCCTAGGACCTGTGATTAAGAGCTGTCTCCCATCCCATCCCCTCTACCTGTGACAAAACGTGGCAAGAGAACCTTCCCTGCACCCCACCTAAGAATTTAACATCTGCCATTTTCATCCTTTAAGCAGATGGAGTTCAGTATTCTCTCCTGGCATTGCCGGTCCAGTCCCCTGCTGTCCTGGCCAGGACCCCCTGCTCTGGCAATAAAGGGGAGCAGCTCTCCTTGATGGAAATGAGAAGCCTCCACCCTTTATCTTGAGCAGAAAGAAGAAAGGTGCCTAAGACCGCTGGTGGCAACTGGGAGACACTTGTAGGCCCTGTCCCCTGCAGCCACTCTCAGGCCACCTTCTCCCACCCCCTCTGCCCTGGTCTTCCCGCTTCCCAGTGCTGGCTCTTGCCATCCCTGCTCAGTACACACTGTTTTCTGGCTGGAATCCTCTTGTCTGGCAGTCAGACTTAGTGGTTGAGTGAGGCTTTGGGCCAGCTCCCTGGGCACGGGTTCCACTTCACCTGCTGTGAGTTATGTGACCTTGGCCAAGGTACTTAACTTCCTAGGTCCTTGGCTACCAGTGTCCAGCTTTCTGTAAGGATTCATCAAAGGGCCGCTTTTAATTTCTTATTATTTTCTAGACCTTGTTCTGCCTTGCAGAGACCCAATTTGAGACAGAAATGTATGAGAGCTGAAGGCCCCAGGGGGTGGAACAGGTCAGACTGAGAATTCTAACTCGTCCATTGGCTCTAAGTTCTTCTGTGCTTCACTTTGCTCATCTCTAAAATGAGACAATAACCAGAACTTACCTTGTCGCTGTGAGGCTTAGTGAAAACTGGATTTACCTGTAAGTGTTGGAACACTCATAGTCAGGGTGGGCTAAGTCTGAAAGGTACTTATTTCTCTTTGTCATGGAGAAGTTCTGACGTCAGTGGTCTATGCAGCTCTGTGCTGCAAGGTCTGCAGAGACCTAGACACCTTCCTCATCTCTATAAGGTCATCCTTTGGTTTCCTTGGCCCAAAATGACTCCCCAGTCTTCATACCCATGTTCTAAGTGGCAAGAAGAAGGAAAGAATGACTCGTCCGCTAACACCCTTTGACTAAAACTTACTCACATAACTGCACCCATCCAAAGAAGAGGCTAGAAAATGAAGGTTTTATTCTGGCCAGCTATGAACCGACTAAATATGCTATTCCTTTAGGTGGAGGTGAGAATGGGCTTTGGAGAAACAGCCATTGGCTGGGGCACATGTCTGCCATTTAATCCTGGTTACAGGGTAAGTGTGCAACAATCATTCACCTTCATCCTCCATCTACACACACTTCACTCATTTAAAGACCAGCGTGGATTCCCAGAACAAGTTCTCTCAGCGCTGAGGTTCCTGGGTTTCACTGTTCTGGGTCACAGTCCCTGTGCTTGTGGATCAAGGGGCACTCACGGAAGCATCCCGCCCAAGCGCCTCACCTAGTGCTTTTAAATTATTTGAAGATCAACAAAATTGTGTTATTGCTATAATATGGGACATGCACTCTTTGGAATGATATTTTGGAATGAAAATGTCTGTGGTTTTCATGGTTTAAAACAGAGTCTCATCTTCCCGTGGAATAGGGAGTTCAACATGCAGGTTAAAGAACACCTGATAGAAATGTTGTATCAGAATAAATTATGTTGTAGAATTATATGAAAAACCGCACGAAAGATAGAGTGTTTGAAGACGCAGATGTCAACACAGGGCTTGCCCCTTGAGTTACTTTGAAACAACTGAGACACTAAGTTCATATGTCACCACAATGGGGTGGGCTTGTATGTTGTGAATCAGAAACTTCAGAGCAAATATGAAACTTGAGAGCTAGGTGAGAGTATTTCCAAGTCCATTTTACACAGCAAAGCCAGGAGAAGAGTAAATGGGAAAAGCATAGGGCACGAAATTTAAGGAGACATCTCTCTCAGGGTTGAGGAAAATAATTGCAAAAAATAGGAAAATTTAGTTAATACTATGGAAACATGGCTAACATGAGTCAGGGAGACATGGTTCACAAATACAATAAAATTTACAACAAAATTTACAATAAAACCTTTTAGATACTTTCATAAAAAATTGAGTGCTGCTTATGTTTTTTTACTGGTGCAATAATTGACAATATTCAATTACTGCTTTTCATGAATTCATGAATATCTATATATTAATGTACCAATTAATAAACTAGTATATCTTCTCTTTGAACCTAAGAACATTCTCATTATTTTTTTAAAGGATGTTTCTTTTATTCACAAGTAAAAACAACCCATCCTATAGGAATCTAATGGTCTATCCACTCATAATGTAAATGGTGAATTCAGGATGGCCAAAGCATCACTTCTAATAATAAAAAACAAAAACAAAAACAGAAAAAATACTCCGAATTCCCATGCAAAAATGTCTATTATGCAGATGACCACAGAACTATAACTCTGACCATTTATTTTTTGTTGGTGTCAATGGGACTTCCCACGTTCCCAAACTCCTCAACTTGACTCTCATTCTAGGCCTTTTCTTTGGTTTTTCCACTTTTGCTAAAAGACACAAGCATGATTCAAACCCTTGAAGTATTAATCAGAGTCAAGGATATATCCTACAACAAATTGGTCTGGAGTTTTGCATCCAATACAATATGGTCTAAATCCAGCAGAACCGGTCTCTGCCAACTAGCAGTGTCCACCATTTTGGATCATGCTGCTTCACCAAAGGAAGCCAGGTTTTATTGTTTTCCCAGTATCAGGTGCATCTTTTGTAATCAAGACATTCTTTCCAGTTAAAGTTGTAAGATCATCTCTACGAAGTACGTTTATGTCCCCAATTGAGTGGTCGTTGCAATAGCTCTTGTCTGATGCAATCTGCAGTCATGGAATGTATGTGTTAGTGCTTTGCTCTAATCCAGCAAATCAGTGGGGAACATGTAGGCCCCTGAGTGCACAGAGAGCTGCAGTGTGATTGCCTCCCATTTCTTTCACAGAATTTCAGTGGCAGCCCATTTGTCCTGGCCATTAGTTTGTGAGGAATAGGTACCTTTTCTAAACCTTTAGTGTAAAGACTGGAAATACAAAATAAATCTAGGTCAAAGCCCAGTTCAACATCACTAATTGTGACACAGGGCCACCATGATGAGATTAGCATAAAGCATGATGGAACTAGCTAGTCTGTAACTGGCCACTTAAAATTCTCCTGTTATACACAGTGGTCAGATGACCAGACCATTTCACAGCAGGCCATGCAACCTCTTAAATAGAGTTGTCTGTAGAAAGAGCACTGGGTTGAACACAGGGCGGCTAATTTTCCCAGTTGGCCCAAGATTGTCCCAATTTTAACACTGAAAGTCCCACATCAAAGATCCCTCTCAGACCCAGGCCGGTGGGACAATTGGTGATTCCCACTTGGAGTTAGAGATAGAATTTTGTTATTAACTGATTGTGAGAATTTGATCATGTCACTTCAGTTCTCAGAGTTGTTTCATTGTGTGTAAAATACAGGAAGTGGCTCTTCTCTCCCAAGCCTGGGGTGAGGATCCCATAGGAGAGCAGTGCCTGGAACTCAGAGTGCTCAGGAGCTCATGGTTAGATTACCTTCATTCTGCTTTCTGGTGTCAGGGCAGGACTCACTCCTGGGACTGCAATGGTCTGCCATTCAGGGAGATGGGACCTTCTACCCCTCAGACACTTGTAAACTCAGACACCTTTTCCTTACTTAATAAAATTCTGAGCCATGGTAGCTCAAGATATTACCCAACCTGAGGCCCGACGTCTGATTGGGCTGGTTGCAAGGCTGTCACATATTTTTGAGTTTTTAATGTATTCATTGTCATATGGGGGAGATTTATAAGACAGGCTACTGATGTTAAATCCATTTGCAGAAAACCATGTTTTTGTGTTACAACATGGGTGTCACCTGATTTTCAAGAAAGTCAGGAGAAGCAAGGCCAAGTTTGAACTTGATCAAGGAACCCAGGCTTTTCCATTTTCTGAGTCACTACAGGCATTGACCTGGGCTCAAACCAGTCATTAAAGACACATAACCTGGGAGCCACTTGCTGGCTCTGCTGCAAATACTGACAAATATTGGGGCTGCCATGGAGGGGCGATTGGTCAGTTTTCCTGTATGCTCTGTATTTAGTTCAATTTCTTTGCTGAAGACTGATTATTGTCTTTCAGTAAAAGCAAGTGAGAGAAAACCCAGCACCGGAGAGGACATATATTGCTGAGTGGGTGAGCTCAATGGATGGGTATATGAACATTCTAGAAAGGAAAAAAAAAATGCCCAACTAAGACAAACTTCTACCCTATTTCTTCAAATCCAAGAAGCTCATTTGTTTCACATCCTCACATCTCAAAAATAGGGAGCATTATAAAAATTGATGTATTTTAAATTTTTTCTGGAAAGTGGCTCTTTGGTGATGATGACATCAGTGATATAATAAACAAATGGCCATTTACAGCTCAGGAAAATCTGTTCCTTTCCATCCTAATATCCCAGTGCTTACTACTTTTATCCTCAGTGGTGATTAAAGTCCATCATTTTCACATGAAAGAAAAAACAGAGCACAACAAAATGTATACAGCTTGGTAAAAGGAAAAAATATAACAGGTGGTCATCATTTTTAGGGGAGGTGGGAGCGGAGGACATGGGCTTTACCAGGCTCGAGGACTTTTGGATTTGTCTCCTGGATGTTGTGTGATGTGGGTCAAATCGAGTCACTTATTTGGAGTTTAACTAACATGGCTCACTCAGACCTGAGCTCTCTGAGCAAGACACTTACCAGCAACACCCCACACAGGACTTTAACGGATGGCTCAGAAATGTCCTTAGTGGCAAAAGGAAATGTTAACTTTTAAAACTTGCAAGCAGGGTAAGATCTCCCTGCCCAGTTATTCTGAGTCCAAAGCATCTAGCCCAGAAACATCTCAGAGGAGGCGTTCAGAAAACACTGTCTCCCTTCCTCTGTCTGCCAATGCAGGCGCTTCTCACTGTCACCCAACATTGGGAACATTTCCAGGAAATGTGTTTGTTCATATGGTCCGATGAAGGGCCTTGAAGAATAAAAACAAACAAAAAAATTCTCCCCTGAGACCAAATGAAACAATGATCCTAATACTTGCAACACAAGAGCAACAACAAGGGCAGATATCTGTGGCCACTTGGTGCCAGGCCCTGGGATGGACATTTTTACAGCAGGACTTTGGTCAAAAGGTTGAGAAGCGATGGCCGTTGTTGAGAGAACCATTATCTCCCTTAATCTTCACCACGGTCCTGTGAGGTGGCTGCTACTATGATTCCCTTTAAAAGGAAATAAAGAAGGGACAAAACTTAGACCAAGTGCCCAGAGACACAACTGTGAACTGGTGGAGCTTGGTTCTAATCCGGAGCCTCATCCTTAATCTTGGAGGAGTGGATCCACAGGAGCCATGGCATGTGTGTGCAGCACGTCAGAGGTGCCAGTGGACCTTCAGGTGCATGGTGTCCTTTGTTTCTCAGTTGGTTCCCATTTTATGCATGAGAACTAGAGGCCCAGAGAGGAAAAGTGCCTGAAGTCAACAGATAGTAAAGTCTAGATCTTAAATGTGAGTCTTCTGGTGCTTAGTCAAAAGAGATTCCCCGCCATTGCATGAGCTTCCGAGAGAGTCCTCACCTGTGGAGTGGGGACAGTGCAGTCCAAACCCTGTATCTCTCCCTGCCTGACGGGTACAACACACCCCGGAGCTCAGGGAAAGCACTAAAGACAAAAAGGCCCAGGAGTCCACCCAAACGTGCAGCAGACCCTGTCCTGTGGCAGGTGCTGTCCCTTTGGACACAAAAGGTGCTACAGCATCCCAGGAAAAATGTCCCGGATCAAGCTCTCCGTGGGCAGCATAGCTGTAGGCCAGCTGCCCAGGTGGGCAGAGAAAGCCAGAGAGGGGCGGGAAGTGGCGTGGACCCAGGACCTAGCTTCCAATGCGAGCTAGGGATTTCCTTGGGAGGCCAGGGCCATGGGCCAGTCATTTTTGTCCACACCTCAGGGAGCTCACACGTAAAGTGGGGTGCGGAGCGGCACCTACTCCACAGATGCTGAGGATATTAAAGGGCCTGGTGTAGCGTGCTTCACGCCAGGCTCAGCACCGGGGTAGACACATGGAGAGTCCTCCTTGTCAGGAGCCACTAGAGAAACACAACCCAAGACGTAAAGAAATGCTGTGGTGGCCCCCAGTTTGCTTTCATGTCACCAAGCTTCTTAGTCATTGGGGCATATTTCCCAGGGACAAGAAGGAGTCCTAGAGCAGGCAAGTCACATCACCGTTCTGATATTTTCTCTTGTATAAAATGGAAATAATGCCTTTCTCACCTTGAAGAGGAGGTGAGACCTAATGAAGTCACTCACGAGAAAACGTTAACAACAAAACAAAAAAGTGGGACAAAGGTGGACAGTCGGTGTGACCATGATAATGTTACGTGACTTTTCAATTATCTACTTTGGATTTAGAACACACAAAGAATGTTTATAAATGGGACCCTGTTCAGAATGATCTTATAAAACCCGAATATCTAAAGGAAAGCGATGGCAAATACTCACAGTAAAATGTCAGAGTACTTAGCAAGAAAATTGCCACAGCAAGAACCTCTGATCCTGTGTCCTCAGGTGTCAGCGCAGCACAGCTTCTCCTGCCCGCGATAGTGACACACAACCCGCTCCAAGCTGACACCTCAAGCTGATGCTCTAAGCTGACACCCTGAACCTGCCATCCGTCTGGACCCTGGCCTGAAGGAGTATCATGCTCCGACAGCTCTGCACCCTGAGCAAGTTCTCCAGCTGGTTCTTATACTTAGTCTTAATCTCTGTCCACCTACAGTACCTGCTCCCTGCCTTTGCTCTTAGTTCAGCCCCCTGAACCCCTGTGGCCACCTTAACCCTTGCTTAGCCTTTCTGTCTCCTCTATATACATGTAGATATTTATTTGTATAAAGTGTGATATGTGATTGGAGTGTTATAGATGTTAGTAGTTAAGATTGGATAAAAGACCTGTGGTTGCCCAGTGTATGACTGTCAGGTGATCCACGAGTGTTCTATAAACTGCTATGGCTGAAAGTGGTCTACTTGGGAATTTTTTGCTGTTCAGTACATTCTGACATTGTGGAAAGACACACATGTGCTTGGTCTGTGTCAATGACATAGCTCACTCACAACAGCTGGGAAGGAATCGCATTGCTGCGTGGTCTGGTGTGCCGATATGTTCCTGGGTCTGGTTTCCCTGATGTGGGTTTCATATGCCCATGCGTCCGTGGGCTTCTGATTTAATTTGATAAGTTCACAGGTGGTCATTTTTGTTAGCATGACTGAACTATTTATCAGTTCATGCCTTATGGTTGTGCTGTGTAGCCGGGGTTATTCTCTTCAGGAGATTCTGTATATCTACCCTTGGTGTTTTTTTACTTGCCTGGGTAAGTTACCAGGTCATCCTGCCTTAGCATTACACTCAAAATGGAGCAGCTCAGGACAAATTGCTGCTTTATAAAATGGAGCGACTTGGGACAGGGCGTAACCTGTCCTCCACAGGCCTGACCCAGGCAATTCTCCAATGAGAACTCCACGTCAGCCCTGGAAATGTTGAGTCCCAGAAGTTCTCACTGTACCTTCACTTGTCTGGAGATGGGTAAAGCTGGGAAAACTGTTAAAGGGGCTGACCCTCCTGGCTTCTTGCTTCTGACCTCCTTGGTTACACCGTGCTCAATTAGGGCAGACAGCGCCACCCAGGATGTGACTTGGCATGGAATTGGTATAATGGCCAGACTCCCAATTTGGACATATCTTTACATCTTATTTTCTATCCTGACTTGGCAGAAATTCATTAGCAACTGTAAGAGTTTCTATAAAAGTGTCCACATTTTCATTAACCTTCAGGTTAACCTTGTGGAATACAGTCACAAGTTTTTGCCAGGGAGATGTAATAATTAAATAAGTAGATTTAATCCCAGAACAGTAACAACAACGACAAAAAAAAAAAAAGCAAAACAAATACATTTGGGGAAAGGAATAATACTCCAGAACATTTTGTCTCTCTTTTGCCTTTTTAAGCTTACAATGACAATATATGAATTTTCTTTTCCTCTCTGACCTGAAGACCAAATGTAGTCAGGGAGGAATATATTCCAAGTCAATGTGGAGCAAAGGAGAATATATGAATCTTATCTTTGGGTGGCAGGTTCCAGATAGGGCTGATAAACAGGGAAAGGGTGTTTCGAGGTTGATCTCACACCCATGAGACTAGGCTCTGTCTTCTTGAAGTCTATGGTGTCCTCCTTAAATATTCAGGGCTGGGAAACTCTTAGGTGCCTGCTTTCATGCAATCTGAGGTTCTTGGGAAGTGCCCCAGTCTCCTTTCCCCAGCTTCAACAAGCAAATGAATCATGAAGACTCAGGAGGATCTTGCTTTTCGTACTAGGGAATTACTGACAACTCCGAAGATCCCAGATCCCCAAATGCTCAAAACTTGCTCTTCCACTTCTATTGAAATGACATTTCTCATTTTTGTAGATCTCAGACTTTCTCAGAGCTTGAAGAAAGAAGTTTTGGAAAAAAACTTGTCTATGAAAATTGCAGGAAATATTCATTGAAATGCTTGATGAAATGCAAATCTATCTATCTAATATTGATTTGTAAAGTCATTTTTCTAACTTTGTATCTGACAAAAAACAAAACTTGGGAACTACTCTAAAAAGAGGAAGAAGAAAGTTAAAATCACTTCTGACTCCACCACCCAGTGTTTACCACCATTTTTATATTTTTGGTTATAAGGCCTAGACTCTGCCTGGGAAAAAGCAGAAATTCAGGAAGTTTCAGCCCATTGACTTTGCGCTTCTGTGGGTCAGTCTGAGCTTTAATTTCTTTTGGCTTTCTATTTTCTAGTACCTTGGGTTTCTGACACTGTGCATCAGCAGGTAGGGTGTGAGTTGATTAGTTCTTTTTTCCCGCCTTTGAATTACTGGCCTTGTCTTCTTCTATTTGTTGCTGTATTGCAATTGATACTGGCTCACTCTTTTTATTATCCTTTGTGAATATGATCTTTGTAAGTTGTTTTACTCCTTCTGTGCTAAAGAAGAAAGGTGTTATTTTGGACTCAGACCAATAGAAGAATGGGGCATGATTCTGAAGGAATATGAATGCTGACTCTAATGGCCAAAGCTTGAATGCTTGTAAAACGCAGAAAAGAACTTCTAGAAATCTCTGTAGCACTGCAAAGCATCATTAATACAGTGAGCCTTGGTCCCAGGGTCCTGTAGTCACTCTGTTTGTTTAAACAGAGAACAGTCCTTCTTTAAACAGATGAGGTAAAATGAACCTTGGGTAAAATGAATAAATTTGGGTCCACCCATCCAAGGATGATGAAGGTTTGTTTTATGCTACTCCTTTTTTATGTGGATCTTTGTCTTGGTAAATATTAAATAGGATTATGTTCAGGGAACATTATTGCATTTAAAGGGATCACATTTAATGAGAAGGGACAAAGAGGCCTTTATGGTTTGTTAACAGTGAAGACAATGATGAGAAGACAGAGATTTGCTCTGGTTTGAGACGCCTTTTATCCCTGATCCCAGAGCAGGGCCCCTTCTTTGACGGGATCAAGTACTCATCTTGAAACAGGTACACACACCTACCGTTTACACAATCCCTGATTGGCAGCAAGACACGATTTCCAGAAACTTGGAGAAAATTCTAGCTACCCCTCAGAGTGTGCTCCGGAGGTTACCCAGATTTCCTTTATGCACATTTACATTTTTATTCCTAATTTCACTTTTTGCTCAAGCACTTAAACAATCTTTCATGCAACTTCCTAGTCAGTTCCTTTAGCAAGTTTCCATTTTCCATCCCTGGTTGCCTCAAAACTAGACACTGTCACTTAGCAGCAGGAATACGATGCCATTGGATCACACCATGGGCCTCAGGGGACATGGCTGGGGTAACTCTCTGGGTGCTAGGGACTACAAAGCTCCAGTCTGTCATATCTCAGTAGCCAATTCCAAGTGCATTTTGGTCCTCAAGGCAAAGTAGAGCTCATGCTTGGTAAATTTCCATTTAATTAGATTAATTAGTTAGCCAGCCCAGAAATGTGACTTTTAAGCCAGTCCCCCAGTTTAGTGTTTACCAATGGAAATCCTTCCCCATCTTCTGGGTTCAAGCAGGTACTAGACAACCATATCTCCATCTGTCCTCTTTGTCTATTTCTTAACCAGTGTGTCTTGGGCTCCTAAAGGCCCAAAACATGCTTAAAAGAACTTTGTAAACTTGTAGAAGCCCAAATGAGAAATTGTACCCATAGTTTCTCTATCTAAGTGCCATAGTTTCTCTATCTAAGTGCCATAGTTTGGTAGGTTTCCTTCTGTTCATTTTTTTGTTTGTTTGTTTTAGAACAAAGTTTAGGGAAAAAAAAAAGTAAGCTTTTTTCATTTTTACAAACTAGCTGATTACCGCAAACACCCCCCCCCAAAAGAACCAGAAATACATAATAGTGCAAATAACTTCACTTTTAAACTTGCCCTGTGAATCTTATTCCTATTTTTCCCATGACTATTTTTAAATCATTGAAGTCACATTACACACATAACCTTGGCTTGATCTTTCTTCCACCTCAGTTTTTAATTTTCTATCAGATTTCCAAGATGCCTATGGAGTCAAATTATTTAGAAAGACTTGGAAAGAGCCACCATCTCTACCTCACCAGCCTCCTTTTCCTCTGGTACAGAAGCAAATTCCCTCTGCCCTTCTGCTGTTCTTTACATTGAACGGTGTCTTGAAGTTGGTGAACTGAGGAATGTATCAAGAAAGTGTTATGGGGAGTCGCTTCAGAAAACACTCTACATCCGAATTCAAATCAAAGAGAGCTTTATTTACCTGGCTAGGGACTGTC
Source organism: Marmota marmota marmota (assembly GCF_001458135.2). Lineage (NCBI taxonomy): Eukaryota > Metazoa > Chordata > Mammalia > Rodentia > Sciuridae > Marmota > Marmota marmota. The sequence goes on from NW_026000108.1 coordinate 10,972,256, forward strand.
ACCCACCTGTAGAAACTGAAGCTCTGTGGGAGAACAGCAATTTCCTGGCCTGTATCCTGGGAAATTAAAGAGAAAAACCACAACTCAGGGGCTTTCCTTAGCGTCATGCAAGCAAGCCAATCACAGAAATTAAGACAATAGTAAGTGGGACCTGTGAGCCCTAAGCAGGACTGGAACTTTCCAGTTAGCAAGCAAGCAAGTACAGAAGCTAGAAAAGAGGCAATCAGCTTTGCACTTCAGTTAACCACATTCCCAGGTTCAAGCAGGTGCTAGACAACCATATCCTGAGATTGAGCAGGGGTCGGCAAGGGCAAGAATCTATATCAAAGTCATGTAGACCCACAAATGCACCTAAACCCAGGATGTAGCTCATCACGACCACCGCTGCATCCTGAGTAGGGAACAATTTGTGGGGTACAAAGTACAGGAAAACAATTTTTATAAGAAAACAGCTTTCATTTCAGTTTTTCAACAGTTTTTTTGTAGAAGGCAGCAAAATGGAGTCTTAGGTCTGTCTATGACAGTTCTTGCTTCATAATTATCGTATCTTATCAAAATCTTATATCTATAATCTATCTTTTTTTTTTTGACTAATCTATAACTTATAACTTACACTATTATTGATTGTATTTATCAGTTCACACCACAACACAAGGTTTCAAGAGTTGACATTCTTGGTTTTGATGACCACTAAAGCATGAGCTTATTAAAAACTTAGGAAAAAAAATCCATAAACTAAGTTGGTAAATAAAGCATGATTCCTTCATGTTAGAAGATTAAGTTAGGGTCTGGGGCTGTGGCTTAGAGCAGTGTAGCTGCCTGTTGAGCACAAGGCCTTGGCCTTCGTCCCCAGCACTGCAAAAGAGAAAACGGATTTTGTTATACAGTTCTAAATATTAGCTTTAAAAGGAGTTCCAATCTATAAAATATAAGTCTTTTTGCTTTAAGAAATAGAGTAGTTTAGAGACACCTGAGGAGAGATGGTGGAGGAAATACAGTGTTTATTTGTTCTGCTTTGTGAAACCACCCCAAAATGAGAATAAGCAGGCATATGAGGAAAAGGCATAAATCCCTTCAGGTCAAAGACTTGAAAAGATAAGCACGTTTGGGAAGGTGGACAGCAATTTAGTGATCTTAAATTTAAAAAGCTAGATTTAAGTTAGCCCATAGGGAACCAAAATAGCCTGATACTCCACTGCTTGTTTATGGTCTGAATTCCTTCCCCCCCAAATTCCTATGTTGAGGTCCTAACCCCAGTACCTCAGAATGTGACTTTTTTTGGGAATAAGATCTTCAAAGAGGTGATTTAGTTGAACTGAGGTCATATGGTGGGCCCTAACCCAACAGGACTGGGGTCCTACTTAAACTTATTCCTATTTTTTATGATTATTTGTATTGTTTTTAAATAATTGAGGAGAAAAGAGGAGATTAGGTTGCAGAGATATACAGAGATATGATGTGAGGACACAGGGAGAAGGTGGCCATCTACAAGCCCAGGAGAGAGGCCTCAGAAGAAACCAACCCTACTGCCATCTCAATCTTGGATTCCCGCCTTCAGAATTATAAGAAAACAAACTGCTATGGTGGCCACCCCATCTGGGATACTTTGTTATGACAGCCCTGGAAAACGAATACATTGCCAGTCCCTTGGAAGAAATTGGAGTGAAGGAAGAGTGGTACGCTTACCCGTCCATAGAAGCAGTTGAAATCTCCCTACTGAAAGGAAAGTGACCACAACACTCAGAGCAACCAAAAGATCTTTATTGCAGCAGTGCAACAAAGAGAAAGGAAAGAAGGAAAGAGAGAGAGAGAAAAGAGAAGAGATGAACAGGGAGAGAGCAAGAGCAAGAGAGAGACAGAGAGCACGTGCAAGAAAGATAAAGAGCAAGAGAGAGAGAGCAAGAGAGAGGGGGCCCTGGCAGGAGGGAGTTTTTATAGCCCAAATCTAATGGGGCCTCTGAGTCTGCAAGCTGCCTTGTTGGCCCAAGGGGGGTGGTTAAATGTTCAGCCTTGAGCAGGGTTGAATGTTCAGACTTGAGGCAAACAGGTGATAAAGGACCAGATAGAGGGGGGTTTGAGTGCGTGGGCTATCTTGCAGCCAACATCTGTTCAACCTTCCCTGCAGACAACACAGTTCAGCCTGCTCTGCACCCAACACCTACCCTGTCCTTTAAAGTTACCCTCCCCACTCTGGGAGGTGATTTTATCCTTTTAAGAAAGGATAAAATAGAGAGAACGTCTAAAAGAGCAACAGTACAAGAAAACACAAAATGAAGGGATCAGTAAAACTTCCAAGCTAAAGCTGGGTCTTGGCTCCTTCTTTGCTCACTCCGGCTCCAAGGCACTGAAGTGTGGACTTCAGATTATTGACATCATCAAGAGAGATTTGAAGAGTCTTCTCTAGTGAGTTTGGGAGGCCTAAGACGTGGGGTTTTCTCTATGAAACAGCTTGGGGAGGTCACACCATGGTGAAGCCCACCTTCTTGTGCTGGAGACTCCCAGTTGTCCTGTCAGTGCCTCATTCTGTAACAGGAGCAGGTGCCATAGGTGGTGGCATTGTGCCGGTCCTGAGGGAGGAGAACCCATCCCTGTCATGTGGAGCCTTGACACTGGCTCTGGTGAACTTCGATGTGCAGGGAAACTTCAGAAAAGAAGCCCTAAGGATCAGTTTGTGCCCCTTCCCTGCCCTTTGGGGCACAGAGGTGTGAGCTGCTGGGCAACGAACAGCACTCGGACCCTCCAGAGAGGGTGATGCAGGAACCTGCTTACCCATCCATGAAGGATGCGAACCTGGAGTGAATCACCAACACGGTGACTTTAAGCTACTGAAAGTTCCAGTTTATTCTGACTGCAGCCATGATTACCTGATGGATTAAGAAGATAACTAAGGTCCCTAAGCATCTGAGGAGATTCTCTGGAATGAACATTAGATATCCAAACAAGCAGGAAAACAGTCTGGAGGAAGTTAGGCGATACAAGAAGAAAACTCAAAAAAATGCAAAGCTGTTGTGAAAGCAGTCAGAAATGTGAGGACCGAAATAAATAAAGAAATAAAAAGCAGGGTGCTGGCTTTAAGAAGAAAAAAGAAAAAATGGGTAGTTAGCTAAAAATGATTTTTTTTGGAAATAAAAAAAATTATAGAGGAAATGAAAAATTAAGGTCCACAAAATAATTTTATCAGTTAGATAGACAGAAAAAAACATTGGAAAATAAGGCAGAAAAGAAAATGAGAGAACTGAACTAAAAGGGACCCCCTGTTCACAAGGTCCAGAGAGAACAGCAGCAGTGAGAGAAGAGCCAGGGGAAGGGGGGACCACGACTGGACACTCCAGCACCTTCTTGAATGAACGTGAGGACTCCAATTGCGAAATCAGAAGAGTCCACCAAGCTTCCAAACCAGAGAGGAGAACACACCTCTGCCAAGGTGCAGCATTGTGACCTGTAGCACTCTGAGAAGAGCTGGGCAGAAAAGTGGAATGAGCCCGAAACTGACCTTCCAGAGCAAAGCAGGACCTGAGAGGGCGCAGGGGACAGCAACTGACCTCCTGCACGGCTGTGATTGAAGAAGGGCGAGGAAGCCTTCCAATCTCTCTTTGTCAACCCAGAGAGAATTGTGTTTTCCTTTGTTGGTTGTGGCAGCAGACCACACCCAGGCAGTCAATGTCACCCAAATACCCAAGAGAACCCTGGGGGTGGAGGCGAGATCCTCCCTGTCTCCAGGGCTTATTTTCTTGTTGATGTTTTGTTATGCTTTTTTTTGTTCCTGGAACACGTCCTAGGGCAAGAGACCAAGTTACCCAGTGGTGGAAGTTACCCAGGATTCTTGTAAAGAATCATTTTATATCATCTTAGCTCTCCTAGTAGGGACTGGGCCAGACCAGCAGGGTTCACAGGGATAATACTCTCCTAATCTAAGTAGGTGCTTAGTGTGTTTGTTTCCCCTTTGGGCAGCATTAGCCACATGCTGAGAACATCAAACACCATGTGATTCCAACACCACCTATGATGGAGGAGGGAGCTGAGGCTCAGAGAGATTAAAGGACTTTACCAAGGCCTCAGAGTACACAGGAAAGCTCTAGAAACTCGGTGTGTTCTTTGCCCTCCCCTTTATTAGTCATTTTGTCATTTTTATTTTGTTTTAATTTGTACATCTTTCTGGGGTGCATTATGGTAATCCCACACATGTACATAATGTGTGATAATCAAATTGGGGTGATAAGCATTTCTGTCTCTTCAACCATTAATCATGTGTATGTGTTGGGAATTTGTACTCTCCTTTTCTAGTTGCTTTGAAATATATCAAAGGTTGTTTTGCCCAGTAGTTACTACAGAAGAACCAGGGATGATTCTTCCACTCTGTTTTCGGTGTTCTTATTGCACAATGTCTTCTCCTTTCTCCTCCTCCTCCTCTTCCTGTTTCTTTTTCTTCCTGTACTCGGGATTGAACCTGGGGTCTCTCCACCACTGAACTACATCCCCACCTCTTTTCAAATTTTGTTTTGAGACAGGGTCTTGCTAAGTTGCCCAGGCTGACCTTCAACTTGTAATTCCCCTGCCTCACTCTGGAGTCGCTGGGATTACAGGTGTGCACCACCTAGCCCAGCCCTTATTGAACTTCCTTCTCTCCGTCCCTTCCTCTCCAGGCTCCTGTGACCACTGTTCAATTACATTCTTCTATAGCTTAACTTACTGGTTTCCACAAATGAGTGTGAACATATAGTATGTCTCTTTCTGCATCCGGCTTTGTTCACCTAGCATAATGACTGCCAGTTCCATTTATGCTGCCTCATGTGCCAATATTTCATTCTTTTGGTGACGGAATAACATTTCATTGTGTAAATACACCACATCATCTGGGTTAAGTCCATATTTTAGTTATTGTGAATAGTGCTTCAATAAACATAGGAATATAAATATTATTATTATTATTTCTATTATTAGGTATGTGTGTCTGGTGCTGGGATTGAACCCAGCACCTTATGCATGTGAGGAAAGCACTCTACCAACTGAGCTATAGCCCCAGCCTGCAAATATTATTTTTTACATAATGATTTATTCTTCTTTGGATATACACCCAAGACTGGAATTGCTAGATGATATGGTAGTTCTAATTTTTAGATTTCTGAGGAATCTCCATACTGTTTTCTACAATGGATATACTAATTTACATTCCCACCAATAGTGGACAAGAAACTCAGTGTAATCTCAACCTAATTCATGACCTTTCCTGGGCATCCACCATGTCCCACCTCCTTGAGTTCCAACTCCTGGAGAATAGTGCCCTGTATGGCCACGGTTCTCCTGTGGGTCACCTTCCCTTGTTTTCTGTGTTACCTCCATGTCTCCACTGTATCCTTTTTCCCCAATTTTGGGACAAATCCTATTATGTTGTTTAGTTTTACAAATTAACCCTTGGAACATCTGAGGCTATAACTAATATTTTCAACAAGCATAGATTGTAGAGAGTGCCAGCAAAGCCATTTATTGTTGGCTTTCCACAGCACTTATATATGTGTGCATGGGCTGTTCTTTGATTGTCCTTAGGTGAAAATTACTATGACTTTTGAAAACTGGCTGTTCCTGGTCATGATTACATAGTTCCTATTCAAACTCTAGAAAACTGGAGCCCATAGAATAATCAAGATTTCTATCTTGGCTTAAAATCACCTGTGCTAGTCAGCTTTGCATCCCTGTGACCAAAATACCTGACAGGAACAACTTAGAGGAAGGAAAGTTTATTAAGGTTCATGGTTTCAGAAGTTTAGTCCATAGTGGCCTGACTCCAATTTTCTGGACCCAACATGAGACAAAACATCATGGCGGAAGGGCATGGCAGAGCAGAACCACTCAGTTCATGGCAACCAGGAAGCAGAGAGAGGGCAAGGAGAAGGGGCTTCAGGTAGACCCAGCCCTCCAGGATACGCCCCTGTGACCCACCTCCTCTGGCCACTCCCACTGGTCTACAGTTACCCAGTCAGTCCATTCAAACTAGGACGCACTGATTAGGTCACAGAGCTCAAAATCCCATCATTTCACCTTCAGACATTCCTGCATTAACACAGGATATCCAAACAACAATAGTGGCTTTGCCTACCTTCCCGGCTAAAGCCATTGGCTACAGGGGAAAGCAGCAGGGGGACCGAGGGGGACAACTGGCTTCCTCTATTCCTCACACACTTCTTCCCACTCACCAACTGCCATATCTGACTCCTCTGAGGTAAAGGAGATGGAGAAGAGTGACAGTTGCGGGAACGTTGTAACTGGGCCGCCTGGTACTGTCCTAACTTGGTGTCATGCTTTGGGGGCTGGCAGAGGTGGAGAAGGGTCTCCCCTTCCTGTAGGTAGTTTCACCTGTTTCGTCAGGGATGGCCCTCTCCCCCCCCCCCCCCC
>NW_026000108.1:10978669-10989660 GCF_001458135.2 Marmota marmota marmota
CCCCCCCCCCCCCAGCATTGGCATCTGTCACCAGCAGCTTGATAAGGGCAGATGCACATCACATCTGGCTCAGGGAATAGCTTACCCCTGCTCAACTTCTAGGAAACTGGTAATAGTTTCAGATGTTCTCTGGTGTTGCCTTTTGCTTTTCTAAAGTCTCCTTTGGAGAGGACCTGAGATGCCCCCTGCCAGCTTCTTGCTTTTACTCATATTTAGTCCACAAGTCACGCTCAGCATCCTTGTCCCAGTGAGCTCTGCAGCCCTAGCTGGTTCCCTCGCAGCCACTTCTTGGCCTCATCTACCAACGACGCTCCCATTTACCTCTGGGCCTGTGGCTGTTTCATGAAGGAATTAGGCAGGTCACAATTTTGTCCTCCTATCCACCAGGGAAAGGTCCAGTTTTGAGAGGGGTTTTGTGGAAGCTCCTCTGTCTTGACTTGAAGTGATGGGGCTTGCAGTACAGATGTCTCCAAGGAGATCCTTTTCACAGGTCGTCTCTCAACCCCCAGCTTGTGCACCCTCTGTATAAGTCAGTCTATGCACAGGAAACAGTTGACACACTCAGAAGACAGTTAAAGAGAAGCCATTTACCAAAGGTGTGGCTGGGTTTGACCAACAAGAGATGCAGCCCACAAAGGCTGGTGATGTGCCCAGAGGAAGCAACAGAGGGGACCTGTGACCACCCCAGCCATGAGCATAACTAGAACCTGGTGAAGCTGTTGGCATTTGAGAAGGGACACATGCCAAGAACCTTGGCTATGGGTATGGGAAGCAGCCATTGTAAACTAGGCCTGGAGGGGACCAGGAAGGATGGAAGGGCTGACTCCGGCTGGTGTGTGGCCAAGATTGAACCCCCACCTGCCACCCCCATGCTGGCACCGTGTCCATGATTGAGGAGAATTGCCTTAGTATACCCCTTTTCTCCTACTGTACCCACTTCCCCTGCCAATGCCTCCCATGGCAGGAGAAGCGGGTACACTAGGAGGAAACCTAACCAGAAGCCAGAGGGCATGGGAACCTGGGATGTGTAGGCCTGAAAGGTCAACCCTCAGTGTGGGTGAAGGCTTTAAGGTAGTTCTTAGTGTCCTAACCTTTTGTACATTCTCAGGACTGTAGCTTATGACTCATTCCCTTGGTATCTCAGAGCTATTTTATCCAAAATCTTCATCAGAAGTTTCAACTCACTGTCTTCTGACACTTGTCATGTCATTAAACCATAAAGATCTAATGGGCAAACAAAAACATTGTAATATTTACAACAGAAGAAATTTAACACCGGGAATTTATTATTATAATGATAAAAGAGACCAAACCAAACAAAACAAAACCCAACAACAAAGTGATTGGGACCAGTGAGCCTGGGTTTTCTCAATAGTGAAATGAAGGATTTGGGCTCCATGGCTTATAAGACACTTGTAGCTCCAACATTCAAATGTTCTTTACTTATGAAACTCTGTGAGCTTATTTGCTCAGAGAATGCGCTGGCAATGGTTTCAACTACCTGTTGCTTCATAACAAAACACAAAATTTAGTGGCTTAGAACATGTTTTAGTCAGTTTTTTTTTCCCACTGTGACTAAAGGATCTGACCAGAACAATTGTAGAAGAGGAAATTTCATTTGGGGGCTCACAGTTTCAGAGGTCTCATTCCATGGACAGCCGGCTCCGTTTCTCCAGGCTCAGGTGAGGCAGGACATCATGGTGGAAGAGCATGGAGGAGGGAAGCAGCTCATGTGGTGATCAGGAAACAGAGGGACTCCACTTGCCACATACAAATATATACTCCAAAGCCAGACACCCCCAATTCCCACCTCCTCCAGCCACACCTACAACTTCAGGTACCACTAAGTCAATCCTTTTAGGGATGAATGAATTCACTGATTAGGTTAAGGCTATGACTCAATCATTTCTCCTCCAAACCTTCTTGAATTATCTCACATGTGAGCTTTTGGGGGACACCACATCTAAACCATAACAGAACTATATAAATTTTATTGTGCACAATTCTTAATGGGCTGGGAATCTGAGAAGAGCCCAACTGGGACAGCTCATCTCTGCACCATTGTGTCTCAGGTGGGTGGCTCACCTGGGACTGGGGGACTCAAGATGGCCTTATCCAGGTCTCTGTGCCTTAGCTGGAAAGACTGGATCAGCTGGCTAAGATCACTAGGCTTCGCTGTTCTATCAGTGTCAACTAGACTCATTCATGTTTCAGAACCCAGGTTCTCCTCCACCTAGCCTCCCTCTGTCCACGTGGATAACCTGGGCTTCTTTCCACAGTGGGTTGGATTTCCTCTGAGTGAAGGCAAATCTACATGGCTTCTCTGGGTCCAGCCCCAGGAGTTCCAGAATGCAATCACATCAGCTGGATTCTAGAGGCCCAACCAAACTGGGGCAAAGCCAGCCCCAATTTGTAAGATGGAAATTTCAGACTCTGTTTCCTGATAATAGGAGGGACGTGGGACCATCTTTGCAGAAAAGTCACCACAGAATCCAGTGAAGAAAGAAACTATTGCGACACTCTCTACTAACTCATCTCCCCTCAGTGTTAATAAAATTTAAAAATCCAAGAGCATGCAAGGCCTATCTAGGGAAAGAAGAAGGTCCTAATTGGAGATAAATGTGGAAGCAAAAGAAAAGTCAATGAAACGGAAGTGAAAAATACTTCTGACAGACTTGCACAGCTTTAAACCTGGGATTGCAAACGCCCAGCCACAGATACCTCTTGCTCATCATGAACACATCATAGACAGTATTAATTATCCCTGGATCTTTCTAAGGAAGTCCATTTGTGTCCTTGGTATTCTCTTCAAGACAAGGTGTAGACAACCATTTCCAGACTAATGGCTTGAAAAAGGGGAGAGACACAGGTGTTTTGAACACCCTCCACAGGTAGATCCTGGTGCATTCTGCCCTCCTTTGGGTGGCAGCGGCTGCTTCAGCCCCTTAACTTCAAATGCCTAGAGGTGACCCTTAGTAAAGTAGTTTTCTCCTTGGATTGTATTTGATTCTCATGATGCAAATGGAAGATGAGGAAATTGTGAGATTCAGAGAAGTTGAACAATCTACCCAAATTCCACAGAAGGATAGTGGAGGCCCCCAGTCAATCTAGTCCCATAAAGCACAGCAGAATCTCAGTTCATAGATCTGGAAAGCCAAAGTGATGTCACAGGTCCCATGCAACCTGGCTGACTGCACACTTTGGCTCATTGTCTGGCTGATAATTGCTAGGAGATCAAGTAGGGTAGGAGATGTTTTCTCAAAGGTTCTGATACAGCAGGTGCTGTACCTTAAATTTGTCAAAATCTAGGGCAATAAATCTTTAGTTTTGAAACTAGCTTATCCAGACAGGATGTTAGAGATACAAAATATGATACTTTGTCAGATTTTGTGATTGCCTTTGATTTGATATTTTAAATGCAAGCATTTTGTTAAAAGTGGAATGTTTTAAAATTTTAACCAGCTGTTTATGGATAAACTCAACCTTTCTTACTTCTGCAAGTTATCTAATTGATGCAGCTGTCTCAATGGAGAGGTTTCCAGATCTGGAAATTGAAGTCTTAGGGACAACAATTAGTCAGAGGATTCTGGTTTTGAGGCCTTATCTATATTAATTGCATTAACTTATTTGGTCCCTACAAGATCTATGTGAGGTGAGCATTTTAAGGCCGAGTTAGGACTAAGAAAACTGAGAGCCAGGGAGGTTTTCCATCTTCTACCACCGATACCCACACACTCTACCTTTTCAACTACCGCAACGGATAATGTCTAAATCCAGTTACTTTGGGGAGTAGATCCTACCCCTGTTGCCTCTGCAAGAATATTTTTCTAGAAATTTCCCTTTGTATACTATAATATTAGTGGGTCATTTTTTTCCCCATTACTAGGTCATTATCATCAACACACAAATATAGAGTCAATTTAACAAAGACAAACATGCACAAAAAGCACCTCTTCTGAATGCTTGCATTTGCAATCTCACTTCTTAACTCCCCTTTGCAGCAAAATTCCATAGGAGAGTTGGCTGAATTTACTGACTCCTATTCCTCCCTTTTCATTGAGCTCTTACCATCTGTCTTTTGTCTCCAGTGTACCAAGAGAGCTCCTGACAAAGTCATAATGACCTCCCTGTTGCTAAAGCCCCTCTTCTTCTGTCAGTGAACATCTTGATGGTTAACCAGTTCCTCCGCAATTCTTCACTTGTTTCCCAGGGTCCCGTCTCTCTTGCCTTTCGTCCTGTATTATTGCCCACTCCTCCTTGGTCTCCTCTTGGCTGCTTACCATTTTCACCCATAACCCTTCATGTTGAAGGCCTGGGTCTCTCTCACTCCTTGACTCCACCTACCCTCACTCTCTGCCTTGCCTCTGATCTCATGGCATGGGTTATTATCCACCTACCAATGACTGCCACAGCTCTCTTTCCTTTTGAGATCCATCTACTGAACTCCAAACTCAAATACGCAAAGAGCTCTTGATACCTCCACATGGCTACTTAAGACAGAGCTCAAATTTAACACAATCCAAATGGACTAATCCCACCTATGCTCTCCACAGTACCCTGCTCCATTCTCTGGCTTCACCCATCTCAGCTGTTAATGACTTTTTCTTTCTTCTTCCAGTTGGTCAGACCAAAGCCCTTGCCGTTGTCCTTGGTTTTCTCTCACACACCACACTCCACATCAGGGAGTCCTTTCCAAATATATCTGGTAGGTGCACATGTGTCAGCCTTTTTCCTGTTGTCCCTGGGATCTAAACCACCTCTTGTCTGGATTATGGCCATTGTCTCCTACCTGGTCTCTACCTTTGCTCTTACACCTATATCATATTCTCCACAAAGCAGCCAGCGTTGTCCTCTTAAAACATAAATTAGGACAGAACACAACTCTACTCAAAACTCTTCAGTGGCTCCTCGTGTCTCTCAAGTAAAAGCTGAAATCCCAGAAGGAAGAAGCTATAGAGAGGTATGCAGCTCTAGGAGCTGAACAAAGCCTGGAAGCAAATCTACTCTAAAGCCTCCAGCATCTCACTCTGGGCTCAGGGAAACTAATTTTAGACTTCTGGCCTCCACAGCTCTGAGAATAAATGTGTCATATTTTAAGCCACCATGTCTGGTAACTTGTTACAGCAGCCACAGGAAGCTCATACATGCCAACAGAAAAGAGCAGTAAAGTAAGGGCCACGGTGGTGACAGCCAAGTGGAAGGCCTGTTTCAAGAAATTACCAGAGCAGAACTGCCCACCTCCCCATCACCTCTGGGGTTTACCTGGGGTGGGGAAAATAATCCATTTTCTACTTCTTCTTCACATATAGAGTCTATTACCCAGGAGGGGCTCTTGCCTAAGACCTTGAACTTAGAGAGAAGAAGCAATGTCAGCATAGCTAATGCTCAATGCAAGGTCTGGTTTGGTGACTCTCTGGCCCAGGCAATTTACAATTGAGGGCTTTATAATTGAGATGCATGGGGTTCCCTGGAGAGGGTCTAGAAGAGGAGAATGACCCTGAAATCATCAGCTGACCTTCAGAACATACCAACAGGTTAGGAGTAAGAAGGCGAAATCTTTGTAACTTGGAGTTGGGAGAGGAGAGAGGGGTCAGAGACACTGGCCTCAACAATCAGGGCCAGATGAGGAACTAAAGGATGGCTAAGGTGTTCAGAGAGTAGTAATTTGCTGTGGTTCAGGAACTGAACTGAATAGTTGTTTCTGATTGCATGTTTAGGTTGTTCGATATTCTATGTTATGCCTGGGGCCCCCCTACTCTTACCTGCTAGTCTTCAGTATAATCACTGGTCTGCTGTACTGCCCAGCCAAGTAGCAGCGAAGTTGTAATCAGGCAAGCAGAGGGCTGAGTTCAGCAGGAGAAGAAATCTAGGAGAGCTGAGCAGAATAACATCTGCATCACAGGGATCCTTGGAGAGACTGGGGAAGTGGTGGAATTTCGAGAGCACAGAAGATGGAGCCAAAGCATTTTCTTTGGCTTCAGGGTAAGCAAATATTGGGCACTCACTTCATTCAAGTGTACACAGGTGGAGTTTGAGGCACTCCTGAGCCAAATACTTCCATGAGATCAGAGAGGCACTGCCTTGCCCAGACCACATCAGTTAGATGATAAAGGCAATCCATAAAAAGCATTGGTTAAATAAACACTCTTTCATTTATGTATGCATTTTATTTATTTGTCTATAAATATTTAGACTCAGAGTTACTGGCAATGAAAAAGACACATTTCCTGCCTTCAAAGGATTAAGTGGAGCAGAGAAGGTAGAATCCCAAATAAATCATTGTAAATGTTATGCAAATAGTTGTTCTACTGATTTATTTAGGGAATAACGATGAATAAAAGTCTGCACATGTTCAGTACAAACACTAGTTTTAAAAAGTATTTTCGATGCTGGAGAAGACGTGAAGAAAAAGGAAAACTTTCATACTGTTGGTGGGACTGTAAATTAGTACAACCACTATGGAAATTAATATAGAGTTTTCTCAGAAGACAAGGCATGGAGCCACCATATGAACCAGCTATCCGTATTTACCTTGAAGAATTAAAGTCATCATACTGTAGTGATATATGCATACCCATGTTTACAGTGGCACAGTTCACAACAGCCAAACTATGAAACCAACCTAGGTGTCCATCAGCAGATGAATGGATAAAGAAAATGTGGTGCATACAAACAATGGAGTTTTATTCAGCCATAAGAGAAATCACACACACACACACACACACACACACACACACGGCAGTTCTCCATATCTACAGGTTTCTCATCCACAGTTTGAACCAACTGCAAATCAAAAGTAATTCTTTTTACTTCTACATTTAAACTTTTTAAAATTTTTAGTTGTAGTCGAACACAATACCTTTATTTATTTATTATTATTATTATTATTATTTTTTCATGTGGTGCTGAGGATTGAACCCAGGGCCTCGCATGTACTAGGTGAGCGTCTTACCACGGAGCCAGCCCCCACATTTTTTTATTAGTACATTATTATTGTTTGTGATGGTGGGATTTGTTGTTACACACTCATCCATGCACACAATGTAACAATATAATTTTTTCAATATCCCTCCCCAGCAACTCCTGCTCTCTCTCTTCCCCCTAGCCCGGGTTCCCCTTCCTCTTTTCTATTGGTCTACCTTTGCTGTTCTTGCAGTCACCCCCACCTTCCTCTCCCTTCTTCCTGTCTCACTTCCACACGTGAGAGAAAACATATGACCATTGACCTTCGGAGTTATGGTCTCAAGTTTCAACCATTTTCCTGAAAATGACATGATTCCACTTTTCTTTGCCAACAGGCAACAGAGACACCCAGTTGAGAGAGAAGAGAACAGAGCCCAAGCTCTGGGTCAGAAAGGCAGAGAAAGGCCGACTCGGCTGCAGTTCCAGGGTCCTGCTCTGTTTCTTTTTGGTGCTCGCTGTTTTCCCTACCCTTGACCAGAGCATCCTTCGAGTGGCACATTAAAATGGACACAAGTTCTTTGCAGAGGGAATAATTCATACATTGCATACATTGAATAATTCATTCATGCATATATTGAAGCTCTATCCCTCGGTGTGACTACATTTGAAGATGAGCCTCTGCAGAAGTGGTTAAGGTTGAATGAGGTCTTGAGGGGCCCTAATTTGAGAGGCTTGGGGTTCTCATGAGAAGCGATGCCTGACAGTTCTCTTTCTACCCACACAGGCAAAAGAAGAGATCGTAGACAGTTGCCAGCCGGCCAACAGCTAGAGAAGAGGCCTCAGAGTGAAACCAGCCAGGCAGGCACCTTGACCTTGGACTTCCCAGCCTCCAGAACTGTTAGAAATGAATTTCCGTGGTGTAAGCCACTCAGTTTGTGGCATTTTGTTATGGCAGCCTGGGCTGACTGATATATCCTGCTGCCAGAGGAGGTGTCCGTTTCCCACTGCTTGAATCTGGGCTGGCTTGGTGACTAGCTTTGATGGGTAGAATGTGGCAGAGTCATCTTGGGTAGTTTCTGTCCGTGGACCTCAAGGGCTTTGCAGCTTCTGCCCTCACACAACGTCCAGAGAATCCTGCTGCTGTGTGAAGCCTCAACCTCCTGCCTCTGGAGTTGGATGGGGTACTGGCTGAGGGTCCTGCTGGTGGCTACCCAACTTCAACCCCCAGTCACATGCGTGAGGCCACCTGGTACCCCCCAGCCCCAGCCAAGCAGCCATGTGAGTGACCCCAGAAAGGGACCACAGAAGAGCTGCCCGGTGAACCCAACCCGAAATGCCTACCCAGAAAATCATGAGCAAATCAGTGGTGGTAGTTTTAAGTCTCTAAATTTTGGGACAGTTTGTATGCAGCAATGGATTCATTAATGCACTCTCTACTTAAGACTGCTCCCTGTCCTGCTGCCCCCTCCTTTCAACTCATGCTGTAAATGTTCTATTCCTTGCACCCAAAAAAGTCTTGAGCAAAACCATAAGAAAACTTCATTGATAAAGTTCACAAAAACTTATTAAACCTGTGCACCATTGAACCAGGGATTGTTCTAAGTGCTCAAAATGATGTCATCATTTTGTGGTTGAGAACACAAGTGCAGAGAGATCTATTACCTTGCCTGAAGTCACACACTGTCTGACAGAACTGGGACGCAGCCCAAGAAGGTTGCCTCCAATCCTGCTCTCTTAAGCCACTTCACTCTGGCTTCCACTATGGGTGACTCCTCTACATTCCAACAGGCTTTCTGCTTTGGATCCAAACCGCGTAAATGTACCTGGTGGAATTAAAGGAAGCGCAATTGAAATGAACCTGGGCTTGTGTCAGATTATTCTGTGTGAGCTATGCTGCCAGAGATTAGGAGACAGCATCACACAAATAGGCCCTCCCTCCAAAGCCTCAAGATGAGTGTTGCAAGGTGTGGAAGACGTCAGAATCAAAACAGACTCACTCATATCAAACCCTAATAAAAGGTAGTTGTGAGGCCTTGATGATAGGACTGTCATCCACACACAGGCATGAAAACCATTACAAGGACTCGGTGAGAACCCCAACCTTGCCCAAGGTGACTACAGCCTTACCCAAAGAACACTTCTCTGAAGACATCTACCCAGTAACTTCCTGTTCATCTTGGACTGATGCTACTCATGTTATTAATCTTTGTATCCAAAATTATTGCTTCAAAACAGCTTGTGTTTTTTCCACTTGCCTTAAAACCCTCTAGCTGCCTTTGCCTCCCTGGGTATACCTATGCCCCCACCATGGTTCTCTGTGGCACACATACTCCAGGTGTTCAAATCCCTGGCTCATTCTTAGAGCCTTTAGGTGAGCAAGGTGTTCAGCTCATCCTCTCCATGGTCCACTTGGGCCAAAAGATGTTGCCTCAAGTTGGTGAGTACAATACACAGGAGTCAGAAGCCAAGCTTCTGTGAGTTCTTGAAGTAGCCAATCCATCCATACTAACTTAGATGCCTACATGGCAGGTGACATTGCTGAGTGGAGTAGGTGGCAAGGACTCCCACAGAGAGGGACAGTCATGTGCATCTCCTCTAATAATTGCCAATGTGCCCTGTGGTATTGATAGACTTTAAAAATTTTTTGGAGAATCTAGGAGTAAGGGGCTTTCATTTTTATGTGAAATATTTTAGATGTTGGTGAAAATTTATGAATGTTAAAAACACCATGAAGAGCTGCAAACACCATCTGTTGGCTGGCCTCCTTTGATCACCTCTGTACTGACACCCCTCTCTGCAGAAGACACTCCTCTGGTCTCCAGCAACACATTCCATGTGTTGACAACTTCTGTTTTCTTTACTTATTCTGTGTTTTTGATTATTTCTTTCTTTTTGGTGGGGTGGGGGAAAGATAGATTTTTATTTTATTGTAACATACATGCAGGAAAATGCACAAATAATAACTTGATGAGTTATTATTTAGATAAGGATACCCATGTATCAAGCACCCAGGTCAATAAATGTTTTGCAAAGGCAACAAAAACAAAAATAGACAAACAGGATTGCATTACACCAAAAAGTCTTTGTACAGCAAAGGAAACAATTAATTGGAGAGACAGACAACCCACAGATTGGGAGAAAACATTTACAAATCATACATTGAATAAGGGACCAGTATCTAAAACATGGAAGGAAAATAAGCTATACAATAATAAGAAAACAAAATATTAAAAATGGATAAAAGAGTTGAATAGATTTTTTTTCAAAAGAAGACATCCAGATGGACAATGATATATGAAAAAATGCCCAATATCTGTAATCAATAGAGAAGTGCAAATTAAAACTACAACAATATCACTTTACACTTGTTAGTTTGGCTAGCATTAAAAAAAAATGAAGAATAGCAACTGTTGATGTGGCTGTGGAAAAAGGGAGCTCTTACACATTGTTGGGGGGAATATAAGTCAGTACAACCATTGTGGAAAATATTATGGAGCTTCCTTGAAAAACAGGAAATAGAACTACCACGTGATCTGGTAATTCATTTAAGAGTATACACCAAAGGAACTGAAATCAGTAAGTCAAAGAGTTTTCTGCCCTCCACATTTATTGTAAAATTATTCATGCTAGCCAAGATATGGAATCAACCAAAATGTTGGTTAATGGATAGGTGAATTTTAAAAACTATATGCTATATACACAAGTTTCTACTATATACACAATGAAATACTGTTCAGTCTTCAAATTATAGGAATTCGATCATTTGTGACAACATGGATAAACTTAGAGGACTTAATGCATTATGGTTTGGATATGTACTAGTAGTCCCCCAAGAGCTCTTGTGTTAATGCAGGAATGTTCAGAGGTTAAATGATTGGATTATGAAAGCCATTAGCTAATCAGTCCATCCTATTTTGGTGGACTGACTGGGTGGTAACTGTAGGCACGTGGAGCATGGATGGAGGAGGTGGATCACTGGGGATATGCCCTGGAAGGGGGCATCTGCCCTGTGGTCCCTTTTCCTTATTCATTCTCTGTCTCTCTGTCTCTCTCTCTCCCTCTCCCTCTCCTCCCCCCCCCCCTTGGCT
>NW_026000108.1:10989681-11009471 GCF_001458135.2 Marmota marmota marmota
CCCTTGGCTGCCATGAGCTGAGAAGCACTCCGCCACCAATTCCTTCTGCCATGATGTTTTGCCTCACCTTAAGCCTAGAGCAATGGAATTGGCCAATCATGGACTAAACTTCTGGAACTAAGCCACAATAAAATTTCCCTCCTCTAAGCTGTTTTTGTCAGCTATTTTGGTCACAGTGATAAAATCTGACTAGCATGTTATGTTAAGTAAAATAAACCAGGAACAGAAAGTCACATAGCGTATGATCTTACTCATGTGAAATATAAAAACATTGAATTCATGGAATTTGAGAGTAAAATGGTGGTCATCAGAGGCTGTGGAGATTGGTGGAGAATGGGAAAGGTTGACTGATGGTCCTAAGTTGCAGTTGGATAGGAGAAATAAGATCTGGCATTCTAGTAGGCAGAAAGTGACCATAGGGAACAGTAAAGTATACTTCAAAATAACCAAAGGAGAGGATTTTGAATATTCTCATCACAAATAAATGATAAATATTTGAGATGCTGGATATGCTAATTAGTCCAGGGGATCATTCCACAATGTATACATGAATCAAAACGTCACACTGTATCCCATAAATACATACAATTGATATTTGTCAATTAAAAATAAAATAATACTGGAGTTGAGAGCATATCTCAGTGATAGAGCACTTGCCTAGCATGCATGAGGTCCTGGGTTCAATCTCCAAACAGCCAAATAGTAATAATAACAACAATAATAAAAAATAGAATTTAAAAAATAAAACTTACGAGAAATAAAACATATGCACAACTGAAGAAGCATCCTTCATGCCCTTTCCAGTAACAACCCCCCAAGTGTAGCCACAGTCTTTCTTTACAGATTTGGTCTCCTTTCCAGTATTTTTGCCTCTTTCTGAATTTTATGCAAATGGAATCACACCACATATTCTTTTGTGGCTTCTTCAGCTCAGTATTGTACTTGTACAGTATTGTACTTTCATTTTCATTGCTGCAATTTCCTCATTTTGACTACTATCCAGTATTTTATCATGTAAATATGTCATAATTTGTTGACATAATTTGCTTCTGTGATGGGCATTTGAGTAATTTCCAGCTTTGGGTTAGGAATACTGCTCATGTGTTTCCCTGTGTTCCTCTTGGTGAGCTTAGTATGTGTGTATTCCTACTGGATGTGATTAGAGAGTGAATTGCTGAGTACATGTGCTCAGTTTTAGTTGCTACTACCAAAAAACTTTCTAAAGTCAGGGCTGCAGTAGACACTCTCTCAGTGTATGAGAGTTCCGGTGGCTCCACATCCTTGCCAACACTTGGCTTTCTCCTTTCCATTTTTGCCCACCTGGTGGTGGAGAGGAGGAACTGCATTGTGGTTTTAGTTTTGCTTTTCCTCTAAATTGCAGTGAGATGGCTCTTACTGTTGGCTCTTACTACTAGCTCGTACTTTATATAGAACTTAGGGAACCAAGTTAATTCCGATTCCTTAAATAGTTCCCCCACTGCTTTCAGATTAAGCTTTTCTCCTACCATGCCCCCCAGGTTTGTCCCTCAGGTCACGCTGATCATCTGCTGTTCTTGTTTTTGTTCCCCAGATCTTTCCTTTCAAGCTCCTTTCCCAGCTCTTGTCCTTTCTGTGTGTTCCTCTCTCTGCCTGCACCCCAGTTCCCTGGCACCCCTGCCTGACTCATGCACCCAGCCCTCATTGCTCAGCCCCAACTGTGGCTCTTCCAGGAAGTCTCTCCTTACCTTCTTGGCGTAGTGGTGCATCTTGGGCTCAGATGGTCCACTGGCTTGTAAGCCTCTACCAGTTTTTCCATGGTGAGGGCAACATAAGTGTAGTCATCACATACGAGCAACAAATGTTTGCCAAGGGCATGAATATATGGTGCATTAATATGGGACATTTGGAAATGTGAGCAAACTTAGAGATTAGTTAAGAGGGACTTTTAGTGATGACGACGATGACAATGATGATAAGATGTTTTCTCTCTTTTGGCTCCGCTGGCTTCTAGGAAGCATTCTTTATTCAGTTCAGTGCCAGGGTTAAAAGACTATTAAGAGATGCCCCTGGCTTAAGCAAAACAGACTTCCTTTAATCATGGCAGTTACTCGGTAGGACGTGGGGCACCTGATTAAAGCAGATGAATCACTGCTGGTTTCCAGGAGAAGTCGTTTGAACCCTGCCCTGAAGGCCTGGTGGGCAGAGAGGCTTGGTATCAGCTACCTTCATGCTCAAACATGCTCTGTACAAGCTTGACTGCTTGGTATTTCCCTCTGGGTTTCCTACATGAGGAAACTTTTATTCCAAGAATAAAAGTTATTCTTATTTCCAAGAATCATCTAGAGAACAATAGGCCGCCAGTGGGTCATCTGATTCACCTTTAAATGTCAGAGCTGAGATTCTCATTGAACACTAAAACACTGGTTGGCTCCTACTCAGAACTACTGATGGATGGATCTATCTGCTGGATTTAGGCAGCTGTGCTCTCAAGCAGTGACAGAGGTACACCAGTGACGGACGCCAGGGCTACTGGAGTACAGAGGACCTTGACTCCCTGACCCAGATCGTGCTGCTCCCTTGACTTCTCCAACTTGGAACTTCCAGGATTGGTTTAGAGAAAGTCACCTACTAGTGAAACTCATTCACTACAGTTGTTTTAAGGACACAGTTGCATTTTACAATTTTTTTTTACTCTAAAATGAAACAGGATTACTGTATGAAAAGGCATTTGTTCTTTGGAACACAGCTCATCCTCAAGGGCTCCAGGAGGGGAGGAAACGGATCCCAAAGCTTGAGCAGAGCTGGGTCCTAATCATGTTCAATAATTGCTAAAAAAAAAAAAAAAAAAAAAAAAACGTTTATGACCCATGTGTTGGTCTGATTTTGTTTTTACCCCATAGCAACTTTGAAGCTCGACTTGGCACTCGCTGTGAAATGGAAAAGAACCAAAGTCACTCCCATTTTGTTCTGACTTGACTCCATGTTGTATTTGCTGACAATGTTTTCTTCTCAGCCTCCCGACAGCGTGTGCATCTACGTTGACAGTACAGAAGCACCTTCCCACGTCCCTGATGATGGCCTTGATGTTTAAAGAAAAAAATGACTCTGAAATATATGATCAAAACAATTCTCTCATGTAATCAAAATGTCTGTCTCAATCTTTTCTGACCCACGTCCTTGTGGGTTTTGTAAGTTTTGCTTTTATAAACTCTGTACTTTCAAGATTCAGGTGCTGGAAAGTTCTTTAGATGCTAGCCTGCTTCCAGCCGCCTGCCTGCCACGCTATTAAAGGGCCTTTTCCCTTTCAACCTGGCTCCGTAAGTGTGGTGGCCTGTAATTCTCGCACACTCCGTACGGTTGCACAGCATCTGAGGTAGATTTTATTGAGAGGTTTTTAGGGAAAACAGAGGAAAAGGTTGGCTTTGCAGAGCAGGCAGCCCCCCATCCCCGTCCCATTCACACACGCACACAGGCTTTCTTGGTTTTGACTCTGGGCACAGAATCCCTCTCTTCAAAAACAGAGCTTCCCCCTTGGAGGTCCGTGTCTCTATTCATGGGAGGAGACTTCTGTGGTTTACAGTGGTCATTCCCAGAACGAGCATAACATCACATATTGTGGTAAGAAAACGATGCCCTGAAAGTTCTTTTCTCCATCTTTCTGATTACATCAAAGAATGATTTCAGTGTGTTGTCATTGTGTCTCCCTTCTTTTTCCTATGCCCATCCTTCCTTCCTTCCTTTCCTCCTTCCTTCAGCTGTTGTAAGCTGCTCTACACGGTGAGGAAATTCTATTGATTAAAGTCTAGAATCCGCTGTCTCAGCTGGGCCCTGAGGAAGGAAGGAAGGAAGGAAGGAAGGAAGGAAGGAAGGAAGGGCAGGAGGGGGGGCAGGACTAGGATGGGGTAGGACTTACAGCACAGTCCTCTAAGATTGGGTGATACAGCAAATGAGGGGTTTCCAGGCGAAGGTTAGGCTGGTCCTGGAGGGTAAACAATGATGCCATTTATTGCCATATCAGTCTCATCCGTTCCTCAGGATGTTCCTGACATGAGCGACACAGTCTTTTTCTCTTCCTGGACAAGTTTCCCAGTTTACTAAAGCCATATGGATGAAGCGACTCTGGATTTTGGGTTTTGCCACTCAGCATCTTTAAAGCATGAGCAGCAATTATTGATCAAGAGCTCATTAAATTATCATGTAGTGGTGTTTTTTGCTGGGAGCTTTCAAGGGACAATCAAGGAAAAAATTTGTCTTGCAGAGAAGAGTCATGCTGTGCAGACAGTACAGCGCCAAGTTCATGTCAAGGAAGGCAGCAAGCAGGTGGGGTGGCTTCGGTTACCATGATAAAAGGGATTGGATTTTCAGGAGGAAAAAAATTAAAAAGAATAGATTTTGTTGGATCACGGTGCTGCAAAGATTCTCCTCCAGGTGTGGCTGGAACCAAGGGCTCCCTGTTCCATCCTCTGGTGTAGAGATGTGAGTAGGGAAAGATCTAGCACTACCATTCCTCTCTCCGCTTCCCAACTCTGCTGTCCTCTCTGTTGGTCCCATTCTCAGGTCAACTCATCCTCGACACATTTTCTGTTAGACACCCCTTTGATAGGACAAGTGGCCACTTGGGTTCATGAGTCTGGTCTTAGAGGAGAGTTTGGTTTTTTGGTACTTTGGGAGGTGGGAGTGACAATGACCGGATTAGAGTTCCCAGGACTGATCCCAAGGCCCTCCAACCTGAGGCCAGATAAAGGGCGAAGGAAAATATTCAAGATCTTCCCAGTTGGCGCCTGTGTGACCTTCCCATCTCCCTGGTGGAACGTGGAAACAAGGCTGGCTTCTTGGTGGGTTTGGCTCACTCTCAAGAACTCGGAGTCCTTCACCCATCTCAAGGCGCTCCTTGTCTCCCTTGGAGATGGGGCCAGTCCTTGGGGCATGGATGGATGAAGTGTCTGTGAGGGCATCATTAGGTCACACAGGTTGTTAGAACAGAACTTTCTTTGTTCTAACCTGTATTTAAGAAACCCCACTCAGAATAAGACCTTGGAGTCTCACCTGTGGAGAGAACACTCTGTTTGGGACGTCCCAGTCAGGACCCTGAAAAGCTGCCTGGGACTCCCCAGCTGCGTGACTTCAGGTGTTGATGTAGGACACATGAGGCTGGATGGACACCTGAGGAATTTTCAGGAAGCAGGTTTATTAGCTGCTGTGGTACAGATTGGCTATTCACTATAAATTTCTGGACAGTAAGTCTGAAAATTCCTTGAACGTTAGGAAGGGTTTGAAAGTTTACATAAAAAGTGCTTTTCCATTTCCCTGATGGAAAGCCTGACAGCCATGGCCACCCTACTGTGGGCACCATGCTGCACAGAGGCCCTCTCTTAGAGTCTTGCAATCTGCCTGAGCAATGCTGGGAAAAGTAAGAATTAAAGACCTTTTAAATTCCCTCCTAACCTTTAGAGAAGTGTTCCTACTGTCCTTCTCCCACCTCCACTCTCAGGGGCATCAATCCTGAGGGGACAGCTAGGACACTTGTTCTGACCCTTTTACCTTCTTCTTGGTTTTCCTCTTCCTGTTCCAAGGCTTGCTTCCTTCCTATCCCAGGTCTCCCTCTGGCTTGTGAGGTTACTGTGATCCCAGGCACAGGCTGGGCTCTTTGTAAGTAAAGAAGAACTTTCTAGCAGGGACTGTAGAAACTCCATTTTGACATTCAGGCCAAGAAATGACTTCCAATTAGCCCTTCTCCCAAACCAAAAAACCCATTGACCCATTGGGATCTAGAGCCACAGGGGAATGTGCTCTAAAGGAATGAAAAAGGAAACATGCAGTCAGACCCGCTATTTTAATAATGTTACCCATTTTTTAAACCCCCTGCTGTAGTCTCGAGAGTCACGTTTGTTCTGACTTCTCAAGTGCCTTTGGGCCACGTCCCAGAAGGTATTCCCAACTTCTCCCATGCACACTCCCATTGCTGCCACTCAAAGAATCTGTGTGCATCCAGGGGGAGACCCCAGCACTCTCACCCTGATTCTGCCCTTGCCAGGCACAGACTGTCACAGCGTCTAGAACTGAAATCTCACTTCATCCACTCTGACATGTTGACCTGGTGTAAGTTACCTATGGCCTCCGAGCCTAAGTTTTATCTTAATTGCAAAATGGATATAATGATACTGATCTCGAAGGATCATTGTGCATGTTGAAGATAAAGGAATTGACATACGTAGAGAGATGCTTATGGAGTTGGCACTTCAGGAAATACAAATAATAAAACAACAATTACTAATGATAGAATCTGAATTTCTTTTTAGAATCTACAAGACTGCTTCACAGTCTGATTTCTGGCCATCTTCCACCTCTAAAGGTTTTTTTCTTTGACTCTAACTTGGGTCCTCAATTCCATTTTGACACTAACTGTCTTCATATGATTAAGGGCTCAATCCCACTAGACTGCCCCGCTTTAGATGCCAGTTGCAAGTATCACGTTCTCAGGTGACACACATTCCTATCTCACTTAGTTGTAAATGTTAGCTTGTTATGGTTTAGATATGAAGTGTCCCCTAAAGCCTCTGTGTTAATAATGCAGGATCCTTTGGAGATGAAATGATTAGATTATGAGATACCTAATCCATAATCCAGTCTATCTTAGTTTGAATGGAGTAACTAACTGGGTGGTAACTGGAGGTAGGTGGGGCATGGCTGGAGCAGGTGGGTCACTAGGGGCGTGCCCTGGAAAGGTGCACCTCCCCTAAGGCCCCTTCTCCCCCTCCCACTCTGCTTTGCTCTGTAGCTGCCCTTCACCATGATGTTCTGTCTAATCTCCAGTTCCAAAGCTATGGGGCAGGCCAACCACGGACTAAACCTCTGAAACTATGAGCTCAAAATAAACTTTTCCTCCTGTTGGGGATTTTGCCCACAGCAACATAGAGCTGACTAATACAGGTAGATAGTTCAGCCATGAACAGGTGGGTCAGGGGAGGACAATGAAGGGCAGTGACTTACAAGGAGGACCTCAGACATGTATGTCAAAGAAAGCCCATAACTCACAGAAAACTGGGGGTAAATGGTATATCAAACCTCTCCAGCCACAGTCATTGTTTTAGTCAGATTTTTCACTGCTGCAACTTAAAGAGTTGACCAGAACAATTTTAGGGGAGTAGAAATCTATTAGAGGGCTCTCGGTTTCAGAGGTCTGAGTTCATAGACAGCCGGCTCTATTCCTCACGGCTCTGGGTGAGGCAGAAGAGTGTGGCAGAGGGAAGCAGCTCCTGTGGTGATCAGGAAGCGGAGAGAGAGGTCTCTACTTGCCAAACAAAAAAATATACCCCAAAGCCATGCCCCCAATTCCCACCTCCTTCAGCCACACCCCACCACTTCAATTACCAGTCAGTTAATTCCTGTCAGGGGATTAATTCACTGACTGGGTTAAGATTCTCATAATCCAATAATTTCTTCTTTGTACTTTCTTGCATTGTCTCACACATGAGCTTTTGGGGGACACCTCACATCCAAGCCAAAAGAGTCATGATAACCCCTTAAGAGACTACTGTTTCAAGATCCATCACAGCTATCTCTTTTGATCAGGTTTTCTTGATCCTCCTCCTGTGACCTCATGACCCTCACAGAGAAAATTTGCTGAGGGGTAGACAAAGGGTAATAATCCACTATGGAGATACAAGGCAAGAAGAAAGGGACCCAAATCCTTAAGAACCCAGACTCTGTGGGAGCTATGCCCTTTGATTCCAGTGAAATTATCCATTCAGTGCCTGGACCGGGCAGTGATCCTGCTCATCTCAGTTCATCTAGTACACCCATTACTCTGTGCAATTGACTCACTTGAAATCCTGCCTGTGGGATTGGAAGAACTGGTCACCGTGGACCCCACAGTTGCTTCAGTCCACGGGTCTCCTCTACAACCACAAACACTACACCCCTCCACTTTAATAATCTCCTAGAACAACCCACATAACCAGGAAAAGTGCTCTACTTACTATTGTGGTTTATTACGAAGGACACAAATGAAGAGACAGATGAAGAGTACCTAAAATGAGTCTGAAAGGGTGAGGAGTCCAGGAGCCTCTCTCTCCTTGGAGTTGGGGTACGGCACCCTCCTGGCAGGTGAAGGTGTTCGTCAACTTGGAAGCTCCCCAACGGATTGTTTAGGGGTGTTCATGAAGGTCTCATCATATAGGTATGACTGATTAAATTATTGGTCATTGGTGACTGAATTTAATTTCTACCCCTCACCTCCCCAAAGTCAAGGTCTGGGTGGAAGTGAGGGGACAAGTTCCAAGCTTTTAGTCAAAGCTTAATCTCCTGGTGACCAGCCCCCATTATGAAGCTGTCTAGAGGGGCCCATGAATTGCTGCATTAACATAAACACATCAGGAATAACAAAAGATGCTCCTCAGACCCCTGTCACTCAGGAAATTCCAAAGGTTTAAGAAGCTCTGTGCCAGAACCAGAGGAAAATTCATTTTAGAATTATTACTATTAACCCACAGCCTCTTTTCCTACTCTTTCCTGCCACAGGGTCCCATTGCTTGGGCACAGCCTGAACGGTATCCAGCAGCAACACCACTGGTACTGTCCCTTCCCCACACACCCCTCCAAGGTCGAGTCTCCTCACTTTGTCACAATGGTCCACTTTATGCTTTGAACACAGCCCTTGCTGCTCTGCCACTGTGACTCATTTTCCCCCCATAGCTTTATTGAAGTATAATTGAAGTACAAGAAAATGTACATAAGCATGCAATTTGATCAGTTTTTGACATGTATGCAAACAATATGATCAATATAAAAAGCATTTCCATTACTTTTTTTAACAATTTGAAATCATGCAGACTGTGTTTCCTGGATGATTTATTACATTAGAAATCAATCACCTTAAGATATATAGAAACCTCACCCCCAAATGTCAACTATTTCAAAATTAAATGTCACACTTATAAATATCTCAGAAGCTAAGGAAAAAAGCACAAGAAAAGTAAATCAAAGATGATTTGAACTAAGTGATAATAAAAGCTTAAAATATCAGGATCTCTGGGATAAAATGGTCCTCAGATCAACATTTATAACTTAAAGTACTTGTATCAGAAAAAAAGCTAGAATAAGAAATTATTTTCAAATTATGTAGTAGGAAGAAAAAAATAAGAGTAGGAGAAGAAATATATGAAATGGAAAGGTAATAATAGAGCTAAAATTTGATAAAAATCAAAAAAGATGAATCAAGAAAAAATAAAGAATATTAATATTAATGGAAAGATAACTATCAAAATAACCCTACAGATGCTAAAAATATATTAAGGTAATATTACAATTGAATACCAACATATGTGATAGCATACATAACACGGTCTATATTAGAGAAGGATCTATTGCTGCTGAGAAGAAAGCGTATTCAGTCATTGATGGAAAAAATATTCTATATATGTCAGTTAAGTCTAAATTATCAGTTTTATTTTTTACTTCTCTAGCATCTTTATTTAGTTTTTGTTTGGAGGATCTATCCAGTGTTGACAGAGGCATATTAAAGTTACCCAGTATTATTGTGTTTTGGTCTATTTGACCCTTGAAATTGAGAAGAAAAGGTTTGTTTGATGTACATAGTTGCTCCATTATTTGGGGAATAAATACTTAAATGATTGTTATGTCTTGTTGATGTATAATTCCTTTAAGCAGTGTAAATGTCCTTCTCTGTCCCTTCTGATTGACTTTGGCTTGAAGCCCACTTTTTCTGATATGAGAATAGAACCGCCTGCATGTTTTTGAGATTCATATGAATGATATGTTTTTTCCCATTCTTTCACTGTCAGTCTGTGGATATTTTTTGCCTATGAGGTGATTCTCTTGAAGACAGCATATTGTTGGATATTTCTTTTTTAATCCAATCTGTCAGTCTGTCTTTTGATTGATGAGTTTAGACCCTTAATGTTCAAGGTTCTTATAGAGGTATGATTTGAATTCCAGGTCATTTGGGTTTATTTCTAGTTTTTAATTTGAATTAGTTTCTCCTTTCATTGACTATTTTTTTAGTGTAGTTCCTCCTTTTGCTGGTTTTCACTTTTTGTTTTATTTTTATCTTCATGGAATATTTCTTGAGAATATTCTGTAGTGAAGTCTTTCTAGTTGCAAATTCTTTTAATTTTTGTATTTATCAGAAGGTTTTTACTTTATCTTCAAATCTGAAGCTTAATTTTGCTTGATATAGGATTCCTGACTGGCATCCATTTTCTTTCAGAGTTTGGTATATGTTATTCCAGGACCTCCTCACTTTGAGAGTCTGGATTGAGAAATCAGCCAAGATCCAAATTGGTTTTCCCCATATGTAATCTGATATTTTTCTCTTTGCAAATTCTATCCTTATGCTGTATGTTAGGCATTTTTATTATATTGTGTCTTGGTGTGGTCTGTTGTACCTTTATACATTTGAGGTCCTGTAAGCCTCTTGTATTCGATTTTCCATTTCATTCTTTCAGTTTGGGAAATTTTTTGATATGATTTCATTGAAAAGATTGTGCATTCCATTGGTTTATATCTCTGTACTTTCATATATCCTGATAAATCTTAAATTTGGTCTTGTCTTGTTATCTCATAGTTCTTGAAAGTCCTGTTCATAGTTTCTTAACATCTTCTCTCCATGGCTAACTTTATTTTGAGGGTTATATATTTTGTCTTCATTGCTTGAGGTTCTATTTTCCAAGTGGCCTAGTCTATTGGTGATGCTTTCTATTCAATATTTAATTTGTTTGTTTGCTTGTTTTTTTCTTTATTTCAAGGATTCCAGCTTTTTTTTTTTTAGAATCTCTGCCTCTTTATTGAAGTGATCTTTCATTTCTCTCTGATTTCATTTCTTATACTATCATTTTACTTCACAGATCAGTTTAACTATGTACATACTAAAGTCCTTCTCAGACATTTCTTCCACTGTGGTGTCAATGGATTCTGTTATTGGCTTATTTTGGTTTGTTTGGGACAATTTGTTCCCTTGCTTTTTCATGTTTTTTTTTTATTATTATTATTATATTGTACCTTGGTGTGGGTCTATTGTAACTTTGTGTGTCTATGCATCTTACAGTATGGATCTAAGGCAGTAGAGTTTCTACACTGTGGACTTATAGTCTCCCTGAAGGTTTCTAGGACCTCAGTGCTTAGGGGGAGACCAATAATAACAATAACCAATGCAAACTATGTATAGCATTAAATCAAATAGTTCCTACTATGTTGTCTACAATGTTAATTATCACAATAAATAGAAATGATATGATAATTTACTGACTACAATAAAAGCAAGTTTGCAAAAGGGTTGTTTATAATTTCAAATGGACAGAAAGAGAACTGAAGTGATACAGGATGTGGTGATTATGAGAGAGGGGGAGAAAAGAAGTAAAAAGTTAAGGAAAGAGTGAAAGGGAGAACAACAGAGTTTGGCTGTTAGCAGAAGAAAAGAGAGAATCAAGGGAAACAGGTAGGAGAAAAAAATATGAGTCTATAAAGCAAAAATTTTAAAAAATCAAAAATAAAAATAAAAGATTATACAACAAAACTAACATATTCTAATCAAACATCCTAGTTCACAAAAACTAATCCATGAAAAATAACTGGTTTCAAAAATGCTAGAAATGAGAAAAAATATGGATATATATAAATGTCACAATTAATATATAAAGGTCACAATTAAACAGAGAAAAAGAAAAGAATAAAAAAAAATTGATGAAATGTTAAAGAATTCTTTCCGCTAGAGTTCAAAATAGTCTCAGCTTCTCTTCTCAGAAGTTTTAAGTAGTCTGGAGTATGATGCTCCACTCTCTGGATTGCTGGAGTGAGAGGTAATCCCATAGGCAGAATTCCTGGAGGTAGGATTTAGGTTTAGGTGGGCTCCAGGCTCTTCACTGAATGCCAATTGGTCTAGAGATTTTAAAACAGTGCACCTCCAGAGCCCAGTACTTGCTGGTCCCTGATTGAAGACTGTACCCCAGAATCTCCCCTGAGTTCCACTCGTGGGGTGGGGCACCCAATACTTAGTCCTCTACATCATCTTTAGACCCCACATTTCCTGGTCTCAGGTTCAGTCTCCCAACAATTGTCTCCTGCCCCTGCCCTTCCAAGTTCCGGGCCAGATGTGTCTCTCCCAGGTGGTCCTGCAAACATTCGGATTGGAGGGGGAGGGGTAGAGCCAGGTGGGTTTCTTCAACCACTGTCTCCTGTGTAAACCTCTCTCCACATTTGACTCTCTCCTAGTCACTTAAGCACACTCTGTGTCATGCAGTGTTTACTGTGCCTGTATTTCAGGCCAAACTTGGGTTTGCCAGGGATTGGTGTCTTCAGCTGCAGGGCCCTGCACAGTGGCTGTAAAATGGTTCCTTCCTTAGTCCTCTGCACACCACCTGGAGAGATGGCAGCTTCTTTCCCCGCACACGAATATTGTGCAGTGTGTCTTTCAGGTTTGCTGGCAATGTCCTTGATCTCTAAACACTCCCAGACACGCCTTGGCCTCACAAAATTGTGAGTTCCTTTAATTTGCTTATCTTTCCACTTTGCTCACAGAGGGACCGCTCTGGCTCCTGCTTCCTGCCCAGCCACAGCAGAGGCTGTTCTGCTGGGATTTCTTCCTTATTTTATTATATCCAACCTCCTGAGTCCCCCATCTGCTTTGAATGTCCAGTTTCAAATTCCAGTAAATTCCCTTGTTTTTGTTCACCCACCTTGCTGAGAAGCTGCCTGCCTGCTTTTTTGGTTTCATTCCACAGAGCAGCCAGGAAAGCGACCTCCTCTATTCCCCCATCTTGAAAAGCTCAAAACCCTCCTTACATTTTATCTTCACTTCTCAAAAGGATGGTACCTTCAGATTCAGATCTATCCTTCACAAGTTCCCTGGATTTTGGATGTACCATTTTCTGTTTCCTTAGGTTTAGTCCATTAGAAACTGTACTGATTGATTTGGAAAAAATCTCACACCTAACCATAGGAAGGGAACTTACTTCTTAGATCCACTAGGACTTACTTTTTTTTTTTAACATTTATTTTTAATTGTAATTGGACACAATACCTTTATTTATTTTTATGTGGTGCTGAGGATCGAACCCAGGGACTCGCATGTGGTAGGTGAGTGCTCTACTGCTGAGCCACAACCCTAGCCCCCTGTGACTTACTTTTAAAACAAACATGTTTGTTTCTCTTCCTCTCTCCTTACTCCTCCCTAATCTCACCCTCTTGTTAATCTCAGGGAAACAGGATTACCTTTCTTCCCTGTCCAAGGCAGAGGTGTATCTGTCCTTGAGAACACACCCATGACAGGAACAAAGTAATTCAGACTTGGGGATGGCACCAGAAGATCTCAGAAATGACCACCTCCCAAACTAACAAGTGAATTTCAACTCTGGAAAGAGAATATATGGAATATAGCCCTTAAATCACCTCTTTAAAATCCACCTTCCTTCCCTTGATGGCCAGAATCTCTGGGACAGGAGTCCCCTGGGCTTCTCCTTTGCTAGCAAAGCAATAAAACTTATTTTTCCTTTTTTTTTTTTTTTTTTTTCAAAACTGTGTTCTCATTATTGGATTGGCACTGGGGACAAGGACTGAGCTTTTGTAACAACTTAATTCTGGTCTCTGATCAAAGTTTAACTTCTCTGGAGGCCGCTACTGACCACCATGTCCAATACAGCAACTAAGCTCTCTCTATCCATTCTTTCTTCCTTATCTTTTCAGTATTTACCACTACAAATGTTATTGTGCTTGCTTTTTATTTGCTTATTTCCCATTCCCATTCCCATAAACTCCATTAGGATAGGAACTTCACTATCAACACCGTGAACCCACAGCATCTAGATGGGCTCCTGACACAGGATAGGAGTTTGGCAAACATTATTTGAAAGGAAGAATGAATGATTTGCCTGCTCAGACAGGTAGATGGTCATGAGAACTGCTTGAAGAACTGTACAGTTGAGGAAAATGCAACCTTGCATTTCATGGTCATAGGTGAAGGTCAGAAGGTCTTTCCCATTGTTTTCCTTTCTTTTACCACCCAGTGGTTCCCAGAGGCGGTAGCACTGCAAAGATCTCTTCTGACCTGATCTGCCTTTACCCAGAAAGGGTCTTCCCCACTGGGGGCTACCCAGCAGCAACCCCAGCATTTTCTTGTCTCAGGGAGCTCTCTCCCTGCCATCATGACCTAGTAAGAGGAGATTCCTGTCTCATTCCCAAGAAGTAGGTGAATTGAAAAATAAATAAAGAAGGAAGAGAAGACATGAATGAAAGACACTGCAAAACCTAACACACAAGGGTCTGCAGTACTTGCCAGAACAGGCAATTCAAGATCTGTTCTGTCTTTGAATTCTCCAACAGATCGGGTTCCTCCTCACCTCAGACTTCATCAAACATTATTATAGAGCTGGGGACGTGTCTCTGTGGTAGAGTGTTTGCCTAGTATGTGCAAGGCCCCAGGTGACCACAGTAACCCAAAACAAACATAAACCTTCATTATGAATGTAACAAAAGAACCAAATAAAGGAAATAGACAGGAGAGGCGGGTCAACAGTAACAGGTTTACTCAGGGCTCACCTGTAGAGGTGGGCCCAGTGGAGACTGGAACCTATCTTCCACCAACAGCCTGGGTATACATGGGGGAGTGAGGGAGGTTTAATTTTTGCCATTAGGCTATTGCTAGGGGTTGTCAGGGAAGGGTCCTTGTGGTGTCACCTTCATAAGGAACCAGGTGTTTTTCAGGATTTCAGTTCTAGATATCAATTTCCTTTCTTATAATGATGCAGTATTGGGGTTTCTTTGCATAATGGAGTATTGTCTGGGGTTTAGGTCAGGCTGAGTTGGAGTGACTGTGAGGTGGCTCTTGCTCCAAGATGGATAATACGTTTCAAAATAACATTGCCTGTGTCAATTTCTTCCTAATGATGAACACCTTCAAATATACCAAACATTGAAAGAAGCCCTCCACCCAGAATGACCAGGAGTCCATGTTTTGCTGTATGCACTTTATCTCTTTCTCCTTCGTTCTGACTTTCCCCCTCAGTATTCCAGCAAGTATTTCCCAGGGATAATAACATTCTTCTACTGATCACATTATCATACCTAAGAATATCACCAATCATTCCATAATCTAAACTAATCTATGAACTACACTCAAATTCTCCTTTCGTCTCAAGACTGTATTTTCCAGACTGTTTTATCAGGATCTAATCAAGAATCACACCTTGCTTTTGGTTATGTCTCTATTTTAACCTAAAATAGCCGCTCTTGGACTGTTGATCCTCGGTACTGTTTTTTTGAACTATCCAGGCCAGGTGACTTCAAGGTCATACTATGTCCTTAGTGTGTTTGGTTGTTTCCTCCTATGGCCAACTAGTGTTCTGGTATTTTCTGCAGTCTCAATGCTGGGAATGCACTTGGTTAAGCTGATATGAAACACCTCTGTACAGAGTCTGTGCGACTAGTTTCCCATCACTCCAGAGCTCACTCCTAGCATCACTCCCAGCTGCTCACTTTCCTGAGCTGTGTCCCCTTATCTTCAAAGCCAGCATCTCTCTCTGGTTGTCTTCCATGGTCACATTTCCCTCTGCCCTCAGCTAAGTCAGATTCTATCCCTTTTAGGGTTCATGTGATTGGCTTGGACCCCTTGATGGTCAAAGTACTGTCCCTACACCACACACACACACAGCAGGGGGAGGAGAGCACAGGTATCTTGGGGGACAGTATATACCCTGCCTCCCCATTTCCAGGTGACCCACGGTGTACCATCATATCAAGAAGTCCATTAGGAAACTGCCCCTATGTTAGGGATTGATGATTGTCAGGGACTTCCATTGCAACTTGAAGAGGGAAGTCCTTAGAAAAGTCGTCAACTACCTTGGTGTGTGTGTGTGTGTGTGTGTGTGTGTGTGGTGTGAGGAGAGATACCATGGGGCTATCTGAGCCTCAGCCCAGAGATTCACTAGCTCAGGGCTAATGGCCGCCTTGCCAGGTCCTCTTGCTTCATCAGAAGTGGGTGATTCACATATGCATAAGCCGGGGACCCAACCCTGAAGGGACAGGGCAGAAGCACCAGGTGGAAGCTCGTTTCCTTGATCCCCTCCTGAAGTCTGGTCTCTCAGGGACACCTAGGTGGTGGAGTCATTTCTCAACATATCAACAGTCACCAGCAAGAATAAACATGCAGGTGACAGCCAAATGAGCGACTATCCTCAGGGAAGGGGCTGCTGATAGATTTCCTTCCTCAGGCATGGCGGGTTTGCTCAATCTGCTCAAATGTAAGGTTAAGGGGGCAGCTTTTTATTTCACTTTTCTGGTTTTGTTTTTGGCAGTATTTAGTTTTTAAATGATACAAATATAGTCTATTAACCAATGTGTTGATCAAAAAGGTAATGCAGAAACAAGAAATTGAAATATTATACATGTGTATAATATAAAAAGATAAACCTCCCTCCCTAGTTCTATGCCTTGCAACACTCGCTATTATCAATCTCTTGTCTTTCCCTTCCAAAAACACATTGTGAATATACTAACATTAGTATGCACACACCCATCTCTTTCTTATATAAATATGCTGTTCTGTATTTTGCCTTTTCCCCTGGACCTGCTTTCATACCAGCACATAAAATCAACCGTATTCCTTTTTATAATCACAAGCTGTGAATGGATGGGTAAAATTTATCTTGCCACTCCCTAACAAACAGGGTTCTTTGAGATTATTTCTGGATTTTGTTACTATAAACACTGCTACAATAACTAATCGTGCCTAGACGTTGTTTCTCACATGGGCTAGTTGGTTTGAAGGCAAACACCTAGAGATGGATTGCTGGGTAAAAGGGCTTGCTCATTTAAAGTTTGATTGGATATTGCCAAGTTGCTTTCTAAAGAGGTTCTGGTAATTGTACCAGGTCCGACTCCTACGAGTAAAAGACTGCCTGTTTCAAAATACCCTCTTTGAACTCAGTCTTAAGCCATTAGAATCTCAAATTGGAATCTAGTTTTGGAGGTGCCATTTGCCCCTGGCTCAGTTTTATGAGTGTAGGGGAAAGAACACTAGTTTAAAAGGCAGAGCTCTGGGGCTAGGGGTGTAGCTCAGTAGTAGCATGCTCACTTAGAATGTGTGAGGCCCTGAGTTCCATCCTGGCACCACAAAGGGACAGGAAAAAAAAAAATAGAACTCTAATGAGTCCTGATCTGGCCCACCAATTCCCTAGAAGACCTTGATGAAGTGATGTCCCCTCCCTGGCACTGAAGTTTTTCATTGGATGAAAAGAACTTTGAATTATAGAAGTTTGAATTGTTGACTCTGACTCCAAATCTGTGATGCCCACCTGATGTGGAGTGGCCAATCACCTCCTGGTATAGCTGCTGCTCCATCAGTAAGTCCAGCTCCATGTTTCAGGGGCCCTATGAGACACCAAAGATGAAGAGAGAGCATCTACCTTTTAAGGAAGATGACTGCATGTAGTCCTGTGGGGTGGCATGGACGATGGGGCTGAGAATGTTCAGAGGATGGAGATCTGATATTGGACACTGGGTGTTACCATCAGGTTCATAAAAAGATACCATTTGCCTAAGATTTTAAAAATAAGTAAAATGCACCAGGGATGGTAGAATGGAAGTTGGGGCACACTAGCAGCAGAAGGAAAGACACAGAGGAGTAAAAGTCCAATTAACAAAATGAACAGGGTGCTGGAGGGCGGGCAAAGCCCTAAGGCAAATAGGTTGTGCCTGACTACCTGCTTGCACAATGGCTGAGGAATGACCGTGAACTCTTATCCCCCACCACCAACACTCCTTCCACAGAGTTTCCCATCTGATACCAACTGCATTCTCTCAGTGTGGTGAGACCTTCAAACCACCTTTGACTCCTCTTGTTCATAACCCATGCCCAGTCCATCACCAAATCCTACTGACTCCAGCTTCAGAATCTATCCCAAACCCAGGTTCTTTTCCACTGTCACTGCTGGCACCTTGGTCATCTCACCATCACCTCTCAAGTGGACGGCTGGGAATGCGTACCTGGTCTCCTTTCACCCATGACGACCTCATGCCATCCTCAGCAGAGCATGGAGTGATCCTGATTAGGTGAGCCACTCCTCCAGTGGCCTCCAGGGTGAAAGCCAGGGTGTGTGATGACCCACAGCATCCTACAGGTCACAACCTGCCCTGCCGCCTGCCACTCGAACCTCATACCCTACTTTTCCTTCCCCTTTCCACCCTCCTACCTTCTCTCGCCCCACCTGCCTCCTAGTTGCTCCAGCCTCAGAATCATTGCCCTGGCCATTCATTCCCCCTGCCTGGAAAACTCTCCCAAGACACCAGCAGGCGCACACTCTCCTACCCTTGCTTATTGCCGGGTCCTTCTTCCATGAGATTGCCAGCTCAGCGAAGGCGGGACTTTTGTCTGATTATTGCACTATCTTGGAACACCGCCTGGCTTAGCATGTTTGTGAATGAATAAATGAAAAAATAAATCAGACATTTTCTGTTGAGGGGGCCATGGAGACAAAGAACACACACTCACCATCAAAATGGGCATTTTCCCTCACACCATTTTTCCATTTTCATGCGTGTCCAATTCTGACTCTCAGTAGACATCAACTGACCCGTTAGGGATTAAGAGAGAAGGAAAAGCAGAGTAATTACACCTAGGGCTTTGCTTTCTGGCTGTCACTTACCAGTTGTGTAAGCCAACCTCCCTGGATTTCCAGTTCCTCATCTGCAAATTGGGAACAATGATACAAACCTCCCAGGGGACATGAACTAAGAGAACAATGTAAGTCTTTTAGCAGGATGGGACCATTTTTTAAGTGCTCAATGGATTTTGACTAATTAACATTATACAAGAGCTATCATTATACAAGAGCTATCTGCCCCTGGAAAGTGGATCTTAGAGTCGATAAAGCTCTCCCCAGCTCTAAAGACTCTCATGATAAAATTGGGAGGGAGGTAGTCACACCTTGGGTCTCCTGGCCATGATTACTGTTCCTCTCCCTTCCCACCAGTCTCAGCATCCCAGTGAGTGGATCTTCCTCAGGCCTCCATTTCCTACTCCCTGCAGTTTTCCCCTCTATCAAATGATAGCATTTGCCAAGGAGGTTTAAAAAAAAAAAAAAGCCAATTTAGGTATTAAAGGGGGGGGGGAATGAACAGGTGGCTCAAGACTCAGGAAGTCAAGGTCTAGTGTCTTCTCTCATATGCAGAAGCTAGAGCAAAATAAGGGGGGGAGCGTGGGGGCAGATCCTATGAAGATAAAGGGGAGATGGCCGAGTGGAGAGGGGGCTTCTGGGGGCGGGAGGAGAAAGGAGCTGTGGGATGAAATTGCTATGATATACCACGGAGAATTCACCTTTATGTATAGCTATAAAGTGCCAATTTTTTAAAAACAACAAATAAATAGAAGGAAGACCAGTGACCAGTGAAATAGAGGAAAGGGGACAACGGGAGGGAAAGAGGGAGGCAAGAGAAGCACCGGGGACTGAAATGGAGCAAATTATATTCCCTGCATGGACCATTATGTCCAAAGGAAGCCCACTATTATGTCTAACTAGAATGCACCAGAGAAAACATCTTTAAAGTGTAAAATAAGTCACACAACACAAGCAACAAAACACCTTTGAAATTACTTACTCCTCGCTATCTAAAACCCCTCCTGTTACACTTGATTCTGGCCAAAAATTAGAAATAAGCTCCATGAATACCTAGAGAAGCTGTTAACTGCATTTTATGAAACTTTTATAAATAATTGTGGAAACCAATATATATATATATATATATATATATATATATATATATATATATATATATATATATATATATATATATATATATATATA
>NW_026000108.1:11009680-11036270 GCF_001458135.2 Marmota marmota marmota
CTGCGGGCGGCGCAGTCACCCCGGTGCGTCAGCCCTGGCACGTTCCCTCCTTCCCCAGGTGTGGTTAGGCAGCCTAGTCCTGCAGCTGCTGCCAAGTGGGTGACTAAGCTCGCCCCAGGAGGAGGGGTGGAGGAGTGAATTTTGAATGATAAGAGTTTGCCGATTCACCTCCTTCAAAGGCTGCTTTTCTCCCCCCAACAGAAAAAGTGTGTATGACCCACCTTCTAAGTGGGCATTGTGTGGCATCTTTTGTTCACCTGGCTCCGCGGAGCCTCCAGAAACCCTAAGAGTTGGGGGCTACTTATAGTTCCCACTATGGTGAGGGTGAGTGTGTGGCTTCCTACCCACAGCCTATTACCTCTGCAGGGATGAACAGCCACTATACTTCTTTTTAGGGATGAAAAGTTGCCATAAATGAACATCTTCTTATTCCAGATTTGCTTAGGGACTTTAAAGCAATTTCCTGCACTGTAGGTGGCAAGAAGCCCACACAGATCTTTACCCCACACGCCTAAAAACCGCTTTCCCTCCCTGCACTCCAAACCTGCTCATCTTGAATTGTTTATGGCACTGAACCACCCAGTCAGAAACTGAGGACAGGTCCTCACTGTCTTCCCCTGCTAGACAGTTCTCAGGCAGCCGGGCAAGAGGGGCTCTTAAAGTTGCCTGCAGTTCTGACCCAACCAAGGGGCGTCCTCAGATCTCCCTGGGTGGGATGTGGCCCAGCTGAGTGCCTGGCACAGCCATCTCCAACGCGTTGCCCTCAACCCATTTATCACCTTAAAAATTACTGAGAACCCCTAAGCTTTTGTTTTGTGGTGTATGGCTATTAATATTTAGTGTATGAACTGTAAATGTGAAAGGTATTTAAGGTGAAATTGAGATTCAAAAGCTGTCACCGTAAGACAATCATAAATCCATAATATGTACTCACAGATTATTTTATGAAAAATAACTGTATTTTTCAAAACCAAACATAATTAGAAAAGAGACATTGTTTTACAGTTTTGCAAACCTCTTTTGCATCTTTCCATCCATTGGATACCACTGTAGCAACTGGGAAGCTACCCCAGTAGGAGAGGCAGGGA
Source organism: Marmota marmota marmota (assembly GCF_001458135.2). Classification (NCBI taxonomy): domain Eukaryota; kingdom Metazoa; phylum Chordata; class Mammalia; order Rodentia; family Sciuridae; genus Marmota; species Marmota marmota. The sequence goes on from NW_026000108.1 coordinate 11,010,769, forward strand.
GAGAGGCAAATCTTGTCATACTCCATTAGGACAACAGTGGTGACTTTGTGAACCCTTCAAAGGGTCTTGGAAGTCCCAGTCATGGGGAATACAGCTGACAGTTTCTAGAATTTGTTACTTTTTTTTTTTGTCTTGTTCTATTTGCTTTTCATGTTTTGGTTCATTTTCTGCTGATCATTTCTGCTCTGTGTGGATTATTCCAGATAAAGTTCACATGTGTTATAGATGTCAAACAGAAAGGATGTGGGTAACTCCCTAAACCAAATAAAATGAAGCCATAAAAAATATTTTTATTATGCTAATGCAGTACCTTCCCAACAATAAAATTAGGAAATTGTAAACATCCATAACCTCATATGTAGTGGCACCCTCTCCTCCACAAAATGTCTTAATTGGGCTTCTCCAGAAATCTTTACCATGGCTGATTTTAGGGCTGTCAGCAAAAGAGTCTTTATAAAAGAGTTTAATGTAGATAAACTTCCTCTTTTTGAGTTGCCCTGTTTACTTGGCTGCTGGTGGGGAAGGTACCAGCACTCCAGGTGCTGGACACCCCCTCACTAGTTTTCCACAAACATGTATCCAGTATAGTAGTTTGTAGAAATGTATAAACAAGACCTCTGGCCTTGAGTTGGAGCTTCACAGAGATGTCTACATTTCTAAGAGAAATTACCAATTTGTTGGGCTCCATGGTAACAGCTGCAAGGGGCGGGAAGAAAGGAGAGAAGAAGCTCTCCCCTTCTCAGGTGTCCTTGAAGGGTTAACTTGCCCAGAACAGTGAAAGAAAAAGCTGCTTTCATGTGAACCTCTGCAGACTGTGAACTTCTGAGCCCCTCCCTTTACATGCTGGGTATAAAATTCTAAAACTCCCTGAACTCAGGGTTCAGGGGATTGATTGATTACAGCAAAAGCTGTGCCCTCTGAACCTGCTATCTTCGGTGCCTTGACTCATCTGTCCCTATAACACATATACCGAGAGTCAGTCATTGTTACATCTGTGTGTACACTGCACAGACCACAGACCAGGGCAGGGGGGTCCCTGTCTGTACTAGGAGTAAGGCCCCACCCTAAGAGGCCGTGGCGTCACCCTTGGAGCCTGTGAGTACACAGCCTTATGTGGCAACAGGGACTTTGTAGATGTAAGGTTAAACGTCTTGACATGGGGACAGTATCCTGGATTATCCAGGTGAGGCCTGTCGAACCATATTTCTTCTTCAAAGGTGGGACCCTTCCCTACTGAGGTCAGAAGGTGTCAGAGAGAAGTGACGATGCTTCTTTTGAGGATGGGGAAGGAGCCACAGCCCAGGAATGTGGGTGGCCTTTGTGGCCTTTTAGAAAAGAGATTCTTCCCTGGAGCTTCCAGGAGGAAATGCCACTCTGCAGTTGCTTTTGTGTCTTTGAGATCTGTGCAAGACTTCTGACTTCTGGAATGATAACACATTGTGCTGTTTTATAGCTATAAAGTATTTGTTTTTTCTTTTCTTTTCTTTCTTTCTTTCTCTCTCTCTCTCTTTCTTTCTTTCTTTTTTTAACAGACTATAAGGCAAGGCAGACAGGCCAAGGGAAGGAAAAGAGGATTATTTTTTGTCAGGCATCAACTCACAGGAATGATTTATTTGATCTTCGCTCTGATATTTGATCAAAGCCACCAAGTTTGTGATGATCTGTTACAGCGGTGATGGGGAGCTGGGCTGTCCTGAGGCAGGCCTGTGTCTACTAGTGAGAAGGCTCTGAGGCCAGACAGATGTGCCCACCAAGAGCTGGTGCCCACATTCTTTGAAAGCCCCTCTTGGGGCACTCAGGACCCCAGAATTCCTGACCCCGGCCTCCTGTGCCATCCTGTGACCTTGGGTCCTTTCTCACAAGGACGGGCCATGCTATTGGTGTGCACATCCCTGGTCTTAGAGGGGCCCAGTGGTGAATACTGAATGGTTTGGACAAGACTTGGGTGTGTAGGCTAGGACGTTCACGAACATGCGTGTGAGGCCCCTTATGGTGTAGGGCACTGTGGGTAAGAAGAGGGGTCAGGCAGAGGGCTCCAGGGCTGGTCTGGTCACTGCAAGTGGAGCCAGAGCTGGGTGTGTGGGAGCAGCTCCCCGAGCTGACCTGCTCTGATGCTGTAGCTCAGAGCTCTGAGGATATTTCACCTTTACCTTTCAGGTCATTAGAAAAGTGTGTTTATTAGGGGAAGAATAGAACATGTTTTATTTAATAGTTTGTTAGTTTGATCTATAATTTCAAAGTATTTGGATGTATTGGTATTCCATTTGTATTCATCTGGGTTCTGGAAATATTGGGGTCAGGCCTGGAGTGCACTTGAGAGATTATTTTTGGCACATCAACACCTACACTGTGTATAAACCCCTCGTTTTCTGTAGTTCAATCACACATCCAATACTGTGCTGTAAGATTGCATTTCACTTATGGAAGCCACCGACTTGAGTAAAGGAGTTCAGAACACAACAACCCAAAATATGGCTTTCTGGCCAGGGGCAGTGGTATACACCTGTAATCCCAGCAACTCGGGGAAGCTGAGGTTGGAGGATCAGGAGTTCAAGGCCAGCCTCAGCAACTTGATGAGACCCAAAATAAAATATAAAACAGGTTGGGGATGAAGCTAAGTAGTGGCACGCCCCTGGGTTCAACCCCCAGAACTGTAGGAAGAAGACTTACCCTTCTTTTTCTTAGAAGCAGGAGGTGAAATTTCCAGTATGAAAAAGATGTCTCCCTAAACCAGAAATAAAGTGCCATACCTATCATCAAGGATGGGGAATGGGGAGCCAAGGGAAATTTACAAACCAGCTTTGCTTAACTGACCCTTATCTTCCTAGTTACTTCTCCACCCAACTAACTATGCAAGCCCAAACCCATTTTCTCAGGTTACTACTCTTGGCACAATGCAGCAGATAAAGCATTCCACTCTGCCTGCATCTTTAGATCTTATTTCCTTACAAAAGCTCTCATGCCATATAACTATGCATTAAATAAATTTTCATGTTTTTTTTTTTTTTGCCTGTTGATCTATCTGATGTCAACTTAATTTCCAGGCCCAACTAGAAAACCTTAAGAACATAGAAGTACAATTTTAAGATGCTCCAGGGAAGGAATTGGTTGACATGCGGTACTTATACAGAAGTATAATTTTGCCTGTTCTGCAGGAGACTTGTATGTGGCTTCCAGTGCATTCTCTGTGCACTTTTAGGTGGTTTCATGAATCTTTCTTGTTAGGCATTTAGATGGTCTCACCTTTTATAGTTTCAGTCCTGACAAAACTCTGACTATAGACTAAAACCAAATGAAGAACAAATAGAAAAACATTTGAATCCTTTTTCTTCAAACCTGAGAAATTCTGAAATTTGCTAACATGTGTAAAAAGATGATTTCAAATAATGTGCATGACATGGTACATCCATAGTATCAGCACATAGCAGAAAACTTAGGGCCTGGCACCTGGCACCTTTGACAGACCCCTGTTTTTGCCAGGTAGACTTGTCAGCTGACTGATTTTCCAACTGAATTGTTTTGGCTAAACTCTGACATCAGGGAAAACAGAAATTCTGTTGTTTAAACTCTAAGCTGAGATCAAATTTATTTGTGTAGCGATGGCCTTAGCAGAGCCTGTGTAAGAGGAGCCAGGGTAAGGAAATTGGAACTTCCTGAGCACCCTCATACCATGTCCTTCCCTAATCTTTTCAACAATGCAGATTTCACCACCAGCAACGCAGAGGAGGGAAGTGGCTTGCTCCTGGTCAGAGGGTGAGGAAGGACACGGGTAGCATGCAAACCCAGCTCTGCCTGGCTTCAGGTGCTACTTTCTTAACAACTCTGTGGGTGCCCTAATCCAAGGCCTAGCACTCAGTAGGATTTCAATGAATGGTTTCTAAGTGAGTCAAATGAAATCAAGGCACAAAGTCATTAAAAGATGAGTTCGTGGCCACACATCTTGTTTGGAGAAAGGCTGGGAATGGAACCAGGATTTCTGATTCCCTAGCTGGTAGGTTCTATGACAAAAGTCCTTCTGCCACAAGACACCACATCCTTGCTCCTTTTGGGAGGGTTTACTCCAGAGCCCATTTCCCTATAGCAGAGGTTCTCCTATCTGCAAGTGTTTTATCCTTTCTTTTTTAAAAAAAATATTCAGGTTTGGTGAGATCAACAGACCAGGAGATGACAAAATAGTTTGTTACCACAGTTCCGCAGAGGAGAGGTTGCATGGGGAAGCACTAGGGTCAGTCAGACTTGGAGTTATGAGCCCTGTGAGAGATCAGTGAAGGAGGTGCTTCAAAGTATAGTAGTCCCTTGGATCCTGGTCGGGGGGAGAGGAGGGTTGGTTCCAGGATCCTGTCAGATACCCAAATCCTCGGATGCTCAAATCTGTTATATAAACTGACACAATATTTGCATATAGCCTAGCTGCATCCTTCCGTAGGCTTAAAATCATATTTAGACTACTTATAATAGCTAATGCCATGCAAATGGTATATGAATAGTGGTTATACTGTATGATTTAGGGAATTAAAGAAAGAAAAAAAGCCAGTATAAATGTTTTTTTCTTCTTTTTTCAAGAAAGAAAAAAGCCAGTACAAATGTTAAGTACAAACATCATCCTTTTTTTTTTTTTCCAAAAAATTTGGATCTGCAGTTGGTTGAGTCTATGGATGTGAGCCCAGGGATATGGTGGGCCAACTGCAGGGACCGGGATTGTTTAGTTAGAGGATGGAAGGAGCACTTGCATTGGGACGTTTACTGTCTCTGGCAATCGGCTAGACCTGGAGAGGGAGTCTCTCTGGGGTCAGCAAAGCATCAGAAAATGCAGAGAACCAAAACCATGCTCCATCCTGTGGAACAGTGGCCTTGATTTTTGATGGGCTCAGGGCAGTTGGAGTACACTGCATGGCCACGTTCTGTAGCCTGGAGCAGGTGCTGCCTTGGAGGTGCGAGGTGTTCTGAGCCCTGGTACATCCTGGTTGGACCAGAGTCCACTTTCCTCCTTCACTTGCAGCTCAGAGTTGAGGGGTTGGGTTTGGGCTTCCTGCTCTGTGATAGAAACTCAGCTCTGGGCAGCACTGTCGCCTCAACAATGAGATTTTGTGGAAGAACCGCTGCAGGTACGCACTCTCTCCTTCCTCCTAGTTGCTTTGGTTTGTAATTTGTTCTTCTGTTTTCCAGGAAAAGTCCATGCAGAGGTTGGGGACTTGCTCCAAGGTCTATTTTCTATAGGGAGGAGCTATCTCCAGTGCTGTCTTGGGCTCTGCTCTATAAACCACACCAACCAGCCTAACTGTGTTCTGGACAGGCCGATTCTTTACAGTGGAGTAAGAGCTCTGACCCTAGCTGGGCTGAGAGAGGGCAGACAGAACCTGCTTCAGCACACCTCTTCCACCGGAGGGGCTTTGTCCTAGGCCCTTCTCTGGGATCTGGAGAGACTTGAGCAGGCCAAAGTGAGAACTTCAGTCTTATCTCAAGGGAGTCGATGTGCAGACCTTCTCCATTCCCAAGAGGCGCTGAGGATGAGGCAGGCTCCAGCCAGCAGTTTGCATCTTGGACAAATGGTATAAGATGTGTCTGAACATTATTTGGCAAATGAGCATCATTCATTAGTATGGTATGTCACTCCTTCTGCAGTTTTGTTTATATATTTGAAAACATTAACAATATTTAACATGCTTTAACATGGCCAGAAAGAACATGTATAAATATTCATCATTTAACTTTTATTTACATTAAGTCTACCTAAGTTAGTTGTGGCACGATGAGCTGAGTTTTCAGAGCATAGTGAGAAAGACAAGAGATAGAGATCAGGGAGAGGCCTCTGTCCCCTGCCCCAGCCCCTGGGCACCCAGCACTAGTGTGTAGAAGCAGAGAGGGCTACAAATCCCCATAGCCCCAGTTCACCAGAGCCTGCCCTGGGAAGCAGGCGAAGTTGCCCCTTTCATTCATGACAGGGCAGAGCCACAGGAAGAGGGAGAGTGTCTAAGGAGGAGTGAGATTGGCCCTGGCAGGAAGGCAGGGGTCTTCTGTGCCTTCTCAGGCCCCCCGAGAGCAGTCACCCATTCTCTGAACAGTGTCAGGGAAGGTGACTGCCTGAGGCAGAGAGTTCCTGGTTGTTTTCTCCCTCATGTCCCCCCTGCAGAGGGTGGGTTGTCAGGAGGGTTGAGCCTCTGCCTGGAACTGTGGTGCATGCTGGATAGCAAACTCCTAGAAGCTAAGAGAGACTAAATTACCTTGCAAAAGAAAATGGAGGGCTTTAGAAAGGGTACACGTGCGTGTGTGTGCATGCATGTCCCTGGAACAGAGATTGGGGCAGCCAGTGGTCAAGGAAAATGCAGGAGGCAGAGGACCCACTGAGTGGGGACTGGCAGTGCATCTGTAGCGCTGTCCCCAGTTTCTACAGCTTCAGTGAAGTGTGGACCACCCATTGCTGGAGTGTTGCAGGTTTACTTTTTTGGAGATGCAACCCAGTGTTGAATATGATGCTGAGGTGGACACAGGGTGAGACCAGAGGCTGCCTGTGGAGACCAGACCATTTGGTTCACATCTGTCTCTCTATAGGAGGTGACTCAGAAGTAAGATCATCATCTCTATACTCTAGTTCCCAATTCATGTTTTTTTTGTTTTGTTTTGTTTTGTTTTGTTTAATCACCACCATCCTACCAGGTGGCACCTGGACTATTCCAGTATGACTTCCAAGGTTCCCCAACTTTTCCAGTTCCCCTATTTCACAGGTGCCCTATGTTCTATCACCATCATCATCATCGATCTTCAACTCCATTTTGATGATAGTATTCATTGACTTTTTGAACTTCTATACTTCCCTTTCCAGAAATCATACTTTTCCCATTGCCTAGAATTTCTTCATCCTGAGGTTTAAAATTTCACAAGTTCTAACAATGAAAAGAACTCGGGTATGTAATAAGCTCTTGCAAAACACTCAGAATGATATCACTTTTGATTAATTGTGGTGATCATTCATGTTTCCAGTTTTCTTTCATCCAGCTACATGGCATTTGGGATTTTTCTACCCCTTTGATCTTGGTGTAGACACTGGGTTTACATTGGCCAAAGAGGTGAGAATGAGCGTGTCACTGGTGACAGTTTCAAAAGCCATTCCTGACTTTCCACACTCCTTCTCTCCGTGATTAGAGCACTCCATCTGCTGGAAGAACCCACAGGGGAAATCTGTTTCTTATGGGGTCTGATCTGAGACAAGCAGACAGTAGGAGCTGCTGTTCCCATTACAGACCAGGAGCCATTACTACTCCACATTACAGAGGAGGCAAGGAGGACGAGAGCCACTTCCCCACATGGCTCAGCTACTTAGGAGTAGACTCAGGATCTCCCAAGCTCCAGGAGGAGATCTCCTGACCAACAAAGTCCCTCATGGCCCCTCTAGAAAGATACATGAGCAGAGTGAAAGGCCAAGAGTTTTGTCAGATCTGGTTCAAATATCAGATTTGCTACCTACCAAAGAGTCCCAGATGGCAGCAAATGACAATGAAATTCTATCTCACAAGCTAACAGAATGGGTGAAGTGAGCTAGGGTGAAAGTCCTGGCAGACATGCAGCAGGGACTTGCTCAGGTGATCTTGTTTCTTTCTAGGATCTGGCTCTCCTCTTTGTCCCCTGGGTTGGCCACACCCACTCACACCTCTGAGCTCTTGTTCATGCCTGGTTCATGTCTACAAATAGGAAGTGACCACAGGAACTGGTTGGATTTCCTAGTCACCACCTCGAACCAGATATTGTACCCATTGCTTTATATTTTCTCTAGTTATCAGAAGGACTCTAGGTCAGAGGGTGTATGCCACTGAAGAATACAATATGAAAGGCCCCATAACTTAATTGGCAATAGTGAATGGAGAATGATTTCTTACTGATAACCAAGTATTTATAGGCCAGGCATGTGCTGGGAATTTAGAGAGGTGACTAAGTCCTATATGGTTCCCAACTTGCTTCAGGAAATTCATAGCCTAGAGGATGTCAGGCATTCAGGGATCAATCTACCCACCCTCTTCCTCTTGATGGCATGTTCTGCTGTCATTGGTGTCCTCCATGTCTGAGAACCACCATCCATGTTGCCATTACCTCTAATTCAGCACTTTCTCTAGGTCATCAGGTAGCTCTGGTTTACTTCATAAGGGGTTCTGAAGAAGGGTGTCATTGCTCATTGATGGTCTCCAAGTACCTGGAGCAGTGTGCAGCACACGACAGGGAGTCACTAAATTTCAATAGAATGGATTCCCATTTTATGGTTGGAGCTCATGGAGGTTTGCCCCAGACAAAAGGGGAGTGTGAAGCTGGGACCTAAGGAGTGAGAACATTCCCCCCTCCACATTACTTCTCAAATACCAGCTTCTGGCCCTCACTCTCTTCCCCAAATTACTACGTTTCCTGTTCTGTTTTCCAGCAGCTTCTCAGGCACTTGCCACACATGGACTTCCCTATTGATGCAGCCAACTGCAGGTCCATGATATTCCCGCTTCCAGGTAGGAGGGAGGGAGGAGTGATGGAGACCACTGTCCTGGGAGACCTTGCTCAAGCAGAACAGGAACCCCTCCCTCCGCTCTTTATGCAAGTGGCTAAACCTGTAGTTGCTCTGAGAAAGAAATTCAACTGAAAACTTAAAGAAAACACCTTGAGAAAAAAAAAACCTGACTCTCCCTCCCTCGAAGATAAAAAGCCAGACAGCACGACCATAGTAACCTCTTAAGCCAATTAAACGAGCTAGTAAAAATTGGTGCTATTAAAATGTCCAATTAACCTAAACACAAAGATTGTTGGTTTCCAACCGCTCTGATTCTAATCCAACCACAGAGGCCTTCATCCAGCCTGATGTGGTTGGAGATTGTGCTCTCGGGTATGTGTAAAGTGAATCTTGATTTTCTCACCACAGGCCATTCATTATCTTGCTAGAGATGTCTGCAGCTCTGTTGGATGCATTCATATTTTCAACCTTGGCCATCTTGTGCACGTTGCAAAACTTTTGCCAAAGATGGTTCTCTTCTGTCTGAAACTTTTTTTTTATTGGTGCACCATGATTATACATAATAGTGGGATTCATTGTGACATATCCGTACACGCACATAACATAATTTGATCAGTTTCTTTCCCCATTTCCTCCCTCCCCCTCCTCCTGATCCCCTTCCCCTACTCTACTGGTCTCTCTTCTGTTTTCATGTGGAATGAACATCTACCCCCATCTCTCGCTCATTGATCCACTCAGCAAGCATCGACTGAGCATTCCTCTGTGCCAGGCAATCTGCTCCATGCTCCCTAGCCCATCCTCTTCTCTAAGTACTCCTTCCTCCCCCTGGAATATCTCATCTACCCTCATGGTTTTAACTAGAAAATGCCTATTGATGACTTTAATATAAGAATCTCAAATCTGAATGTCTGTTAGCCATGTGTGGTTTGATGTCCCAAATAAAGTCATGGGTCACCTGTTTTTAAACCTGTTTGTTGCTCCTTCTGTATATTTTAAAATCTCATTTACTGGCACAAAATTTTAGTTGGTCATTCAAATATGAATCCTAGCTTTTTTCTTCATTAAGACCTGCCAGTTTCTTTCTTTTAAATCAACTCTTACTCTCCTTTCTGCCCTTCTGACGATGCCTTCCTTCAATCCTCCTCTGGACAAGTTCCCTCTCCTCTCCTCTATGGCCCTCCCAACTCCTTACCATCCCTTTCCTTGGCCCTTCACTTCCCTGGCTCATCCCTCACCACTCACGGCTCTGACCACAGAACTGCGGCCAGTAAAGTTTTTATTAAACCCATATCTGACCACGTTGCATGGCTGCAGTCCCAGTGGGCACAGCGCCGAGAGGCTCCCCCTGACTCTGAACAAGTCCAGTCGCTCTCGGAGGCCCAGAAGTGTCTGGCAACCTCTGCGATGCAAAGGGCCTTGGGGAGTGTTTCATCAGAAGCTGCCAAGACTGCTTACCTTTCTTTTTATGTCTCAGAGTGAAGAAAATTATACTTAATCTCTGCGAACAGATACGCACACAATATCCCCAAAGAATGGGGAGGGATCATTTGCTTCCTACTTCGGATTTGTTTTGTGTGGTCAGCAGCATTAAGAACCCTGGGAAAGCACTCACAGCTGTGCTCTGCCTCCCCGACACTTCCTCATCTGAAGCTGCTTTAAAAGTTGCAAGGAGAATCCAGAGGGCATCCTGCGTGGAGATGCATAAGGAAGAACCGAGCTCTTAAGGAAGAACCAACTTCATCCTAGCTTCTCTAATTTCCAGATTGAGGGAACAGAGAATCATGGGTCACAGGCCAATTCTAAGCACACATTGCCAAATTCAACGTTTCTTGCTGGTCTTTTAAAAATTCACTATGTTATAATTGATAAAAGAATACTAACTTGAACCATATGATCGTGCTGGTCAGGAATGATAGAACCTTAGAGACCTCATGTGATTAGCTTATTCAAAGTCCAGGGAGTGCTCTCTCTCTCTCTCTCTCTCTCTCTCTCTTTCAATCTTCTGTCTTGTCTTCCCAAAGGCAATTACTGTTGCCAGTGATTTGAGAAATAGTTACCATCTAAGAAACACTTTACATACATTTTTTTAAGAACCACATGGGAAGTGTGATGTGCACATTTTTTTACACCCTTACCTAGTTAACTGCAGCTCACTCACTTTTTTGAGTCAATACCTATGGATGTGTGAGCTGCTTCCACTCTTTTGATATTGTAAACAATGCCACAATGAACATCTTCACACACATACCTCAGTTATATGTAGCTTAAATCTTTGGAAGGGATTGTGATTTTAAAATTTGAGAACCATGGGCAGATTCTCCCCTAAACGATCTGTCCTAATTTGCATTTTCTAACAGCAGGTATTTTTTTCTCCCTGGTCTACACTCATCCCTCCCTCATGACTTACAGACCCATTTTGATTGGTTGTAGCTCACATCAATCAACAAGGCTAGGCTAAGTCTGTGGTGCTGGGAGTGTGGTCCCTTGTCCTGTTGCCTCTCAGGCCCATTCCCCATCCTCTCCCTGCTGCTTTGTACTAGGGGTTAAGAAAACTCATATCCAAGCCTCTTTGTCCACTTCTGGTTAGTATTTGTGCGTGCGTGTGTGTGTGTGTGTGTGTGTGGTGCTGGAGATTGAACCAAGGGGTGTGCTACCACTGAGCCACATCCATTGTGGCTCATCTGAGCCCTTATCATTTTTTAAATTCTGAGATAAGATTTTACCCACTTGCCCAGGCTGGCCTTTACCTTGCTTTGCGGTCCTCCCACCTCAGCCTCCAGAGTCACTGGGGTTACAGGGCTGTGCCTCTGTATCTGCTGCTTCTTATTAGGCTTGGCCCATGGAGGCAGAGAAAGTGGAGGAGCCAAGACGTGGCTTATCTGCTTCTAGTGGGGCATTTCCAGCAGCCACTATGACTCGGTTCCTCTCAGCTGCTTCCTCCCTCCAGGGTGTCAGTCACTGAAGCCCTGCCAGGGCTTACAGGGATGGCCAGGTGCCCTGACCGCTGACTACCAGTTACCCCTCCTCCTCCCCTTGTCTCCCCAGCCCTCGGGCTGCTTGAGTGAGCTTTGGGCTGTTGGATTGCAGTCCTGGGCCTTGTTGCCCTTTTAACTTTTCTGTTATCTTTGTAACTGGTTCCTTTGCTTTCTGTTTGCTTCGGCTTTGCAGTTCTAGGACTGGGACCCAGGAACTTGTGCTGGCTGGACTAACACTCCTCCACTGGCTACGTCCCCATCCCTGGCTGCCCGTTCTTGATCACCCCATTGAGCTTTCTGCTTCAGCTTTCCCTGAGTGAACTGCACCCCGAACTGATAAATCTTGAGTAGTGTGAGCTGGGAGAAAGGGGCCCATTCTCATCCCCGTGGTGGGAATGGAAACTCTTGCAAAATCTCCTGGCAGGCAGAGTGGCAGTGTGTACCAAGAGCTTCAAACATGAATGTGCTCTTGCCTTATCTGAGGGATATGTGTTGAAATATTTATGAATGAATGAAATGATCTGATGTCTGGGGTTTGCTTCAACACCATCCAGCGGGTGGGGTAATGGGAAGGTATAGAGAGGCAGTGAGATTGGACACGAGGTGTTGTTTGAGCTGGGGGCAGATTCTTAGACATTCATTACATGCCTCTCTTAGGAATGTTTGACATTTTCAATACTAAATATGTTTTCCATAAAGAAACTCTTGGACATTTCATTTCAATCTATCTTCTAGTAATTTATCCTAAAGAAGAAAAAAAATTACTGATTGCTAAACAAAACAAAACAGTTCTCTTTAAGGATTGTTTTTTGATGGCATTATTTATAATAAACAATTTGCCATGATCTCGTCTTCCAACAGTGGGACAATAGAGGATAATTGTTTTTGAGGATACGTCCACATACTGAATACAATTCAGACATAGACTTTGGGAGATATTGTAGAAGCAAGTGTATCCACAGGTGCAAGATGCTCGTAGGTGTGTGTGTGTGTGTGTGTGTGTGTGTGATGTTTTAAGTGAAAAATGTTACAAAAGTTTGTGACATTCTAATCTATTACAAAGTTTTTATCTAACCTACAGAGGATCTGAGGGATACACACTGGAGTCTGACCAATGCGGTCTTTCAGTGGATTATGCCCTCTCTTCCTTCCACTAGCTTGTGCTTTCTGGTTGATTTTTGCTCTATTATATACCTAAGTGACTTTCAAAATCTAAAAAATAAATAGCGTGTTCTTCTCCCACCCCTTTCTGCCTTCTTTCGATGTGTTTTTTTTTTAATATTTATTTTTTAGGCGTAGATGGACAACATAATGCCTTTATTTTTTTATGTGGTGCTGAGGATCGAACCCGGGTCCCACCCATGCTAGGGGGGCACTCTACCACTGAGCCACAATCCCAGCCCCACGCTGTGTTGTTTTAAATGGACCCACTCTGGTTGCAGGTGAGCATAGGTAGACAGAGTTTCCCACCTTAGCTTCTTTTTGGCAAAGTCATTTATCTTTTGAATTGTGCCAGGCAGGGGTAAGGAGAAAATGGGCCCAGACTGGGGACGGAGGGAAGGGAAGTGCCAAGGGAGACAGGTGGCCATAAAACCTTCGACACTTTTCTGATGCCATGATTAGCCATGCCCCAGCCTTCAGAGTGAGGGCATGATTGACAGAGGGAGACACGGCTGTGCAAGGACCCTTCACACACTTGTGGTGTCCTGGCCTTGTCCCCTCCTGGATGTTCTCTGTCTGCTAGAGTCTGCCTTGGTGGTGCCTTTGCACTGGACTCTTGATGCCTGCCTGTGGCCGTGGAGTGGTGTTCCTCCTCAGCCTCCGCCTTCCCACATGCGCACACGTTTTTAGCGTTGTGGTCTAATGACAGGGATAAATAACCACACACCTGCTGGGGGCCAGAAAGGGTATAAGGAGCTGCAGGAACACCGGTCACTGACTGCTCCTGGTGCTCAGAGGTGGTCCCCAGCTGTATGGACAGGAAGGCTAAGAGGGTTAGGGAAATGAGATGGTTCCCAGGTTGCTCCAGGCAGAAGCAGGCAGAGTGGGTTTCAAAGCTTGCCCCTGCTCTTTTGGTTCTGCTGTGCCACTTCTCAGGCAGGTGGTCCACGAAGGTTTGAGAGCCTGGACCCTGGGGATAGGCTGCCTATTGAGATTACAGCCTCTTCCCCTGTTAACCCTGTGAGACTGGCAGGGGTCCAAGCTCCCTCAGCTCCTTATCTGTAGGACAGACTTGATGATAGGGTGGTTGTGGGGTGCAACGAGAGGATGCAGGGGAAGCCCTGGGACAGTGCCTGGCAGTGGACCTCAGCCACGGCTGCCTGCTGTCACTGGTGCTTTAAGAGTCACTGAGCTGTCCACCCCCAGGGTTCCACTATGACTGCTCTGGATGTGCACTGGGCACTGGCATTTTCTAAAGCTCCCCAGATGATTCTGACCTGCAGCCAGGATTGGGCACCATTGCTCCTTGCATGCAGGAAGCACCTGACAAAGGCCAGCTATGACCATGCTGTCCTCTGCAGCCCACACGTCTCCTTCAGCTCTGGAAAGATGAGCACCCTCCCCTGTCCTCAGCGTGGCCTGGTTTCCCCAAGTTCAAGGGTTTGGCCTCAAGCTTTTCCAGCCACAGTGATGCATCTGCGTCCTGGGTCACCTGTTCTGGCCTTATCCCAGCCTGCCCTGGGGCTGCAGGTACTTGGCCTAGAGCAAATCCCATGCTAGTTCCAGGAAAGGTGATCCCGGAGCCCTGAGCTAGTAGAAGTGGGTGCAGAAGGCGGTGGCACCTTCTCTCTAGGGGACCCTATGTGCTCTAGGGACCCTCCTATGGGTGGAACATCTTCCATCTTGGTTGATGTTAGTGGGGGCCATTGCTTAACTTTGGAAGCCAGTTCTGACGGTACCTGGTAGCAAGTGTCACCACAGAGTCACAGTGTACATGGTAGCCAGGGTCAGGAGGCAGTGCCTATATTTGTAAAAATCTGTTTTAATCAAAACTATCTTTAATGACCTTTCTTTGGTCACTGGTTTGGTCACAGACAAGCTCACTGGTTTGCATTTAGAGTGTGCTGTTTGGTGAAGATGGTTGGTTCCCTCCAAACTCATGTTGCAATTTAATTCCTATTATGAGATGTGAAGACGAGGGACGGGTGGGGGGGACCTTTGAGACTAGGGCTCCGTCTACATATATGGATTAATCAACCCACACAGTTAGTGGGTGAGTGGGTGAGTGGGGCATCTCAAGAGTAGATCTGTTACAAGAGCCCCTTTGGCCCCACTTGGGCCCCTTTATATCCCAACTCTTGGTTTTCCCAAACCCCCTCCCACTGAATGTTCAGCTCTGTAATCGCCTCTTGGAGATTCCTTCTCTGACCTTCCGAAGGCTGCTCCCCTCTCCTTCAAGGTCACCTGGTGCTCCTTTCTGATTACACCACATGGCTTGCAGCCCCATCCCACCATCATGCTGTAGCTCCCAACCTCTTGGAAGTGCAGTAGTGTGCAGGGCACAGGCCCTGGGCCACAGTGCTTGGGCCCGACTTCCTCTCTGGAACTTACTGGTGACCTTGGACAAGATCGTTAACTTTCTTGGCTTCAGCTTCTTTATGGTGGGGGAGATTTGAGGTGTCAATGAGGTGACAGGTGTGCCTTGCCAGGTGCTGGCCTGCAGGACCTCTCCATGGACACTGCCTATTCTTGCCCATCAGACTGTCTCCTGTAGCCAGCAGGCAGCAAGCAACTCAGTTATACTTGTTCAATGAACAAAGCCAAATCTCAGAGATGTTGAGGAGTGTGCCCAGGGTCACACAGACCCAGGATCCAAATCCACACCTCTGTTGCTGGAGCTCATGCTCTTGTCCCATGCCACCTGTCTGCTACTACACAGCTGTGCCCACTTTCATAACTTACTTGGAGGCCACGCTAAGAGTTTGGTGGGAGCTCTGAGCCTCCTAGGCAGAGCTGGCCCAGGCCCTCAGAAGTGAGCCAGAGCCCTTTGTTTCCCATTCCCAGAGAAGAGCCCGCTCAGCCCTGGACCCCCGTCATTCAAGGCCAGTGTCCTGCCCTATGGCCCTCACTCTCTCCCAGCCCCTTTGCTGGCTAGGACCCTTTCATGACCTTGGCAAATTCCTTCAATTCTTATCTTTTCAAACCATCTTCCTAACATCAAAGCCATCTTTCTAATCAGATCAGCAGAATAGAAACAATGAAGAGAGAGGGTCCATATAACCAAATGTAGGTAAGTTAGAAGGTGAAGACCTTGTTATCTCTGTCATGGGCCCAGAGAAGGCAGCTCTGTGCCCTTCGCAGAGCATGACATCCAAGAATAATAACGACAACTAACAGTTTTGACCAACTGTATTCCAAGTGGAGAGTTCTGTGTAAGGAAGAATTTTTTGAATGCGACTTTCTAGATAAGGGAATGGTTCTTGTTAAAGGTAAGCCATGCAACCCCAATCACACTGCTAGAGGAGAAATTGGGGTCAAAGACTGTCTGCACTGAAACAAATTTCTTGTTTTAATTCTGTTTTTTTTTTTTTAGCAGTTAAGCAAGTACTGAGATCCAGGCATTGTAGACAAAGCTACCAGTGAGGAAGCAGAGCCTCTGCCGTCAGGAAGTTTATATTCCAGAAGGAGACAGTCTATAAATAAACAAGCAAGTGACACAGAGAAATGCAGGTCATGTTCAGTGATGGCAAGTGGGATGGGCAAAAATAAAGTAGTGTGGGAACTAAAGTGACAGTTAAGCAGAGATCAGAACAGAGTAAAAGGACTTCCCTGGTGCAGGGAAGAGCAAGTGCAAAGGGCCTGTGGTGGGAGGGTATTGGGTGAGTTTCAGGAACAAGGAACTCAGTAACCAAGGGGCTATGGCATAGAAGTTCACATCAGAATAGAGTCGCATGGCTTTGGAAGTCCTTGTGAGACTGCTTCAGTGTTTACTCTGAGTGAAGTGATGAACCATTGAAGGATTTCTAGCAGAGAGGGGAGGTGATCAAAGTGGAAAGGGTTTCTCTGGCCGCTGTGCTAGAGAGAATAGACTGCAAGAGGCAAGGACAGAGGCAGGGAGGCCCATGGAGATGCTATTGCTACCGTCCAGGCAGGAGAGGTCGGGGCAGGGCTGGGTGTGGTGGTAAAAAGCCCTACCTCATGTTCTGGAATGTAGTTTGCAGGTGGGGATGGCAGGCCATGCAGATGAACTGGAAAGAGGCCATGAGGTGTCAAATGTGACCTCTGAAGGAAGGTAACCGGAGCAACTGGAAGGACGTGGCCGTGAACTGAGTTGGGAGAAACATGAGAACAGCGGGGCCCTAGGGGGCGATCCGAGGCGTGTATGGCACAGGCAGTGTCTAGGGTGTTGGCGAGCAGCTGATAGTAAGGGGAGAGGTCTGGCTGGCCATGTAAAAGTGGGAGTGGCCAGTGTGCAGCAGTGACAAGGAGCAGGCGGTGGGGGGGGGCAGCCCAGGGCACACCAAGCTGAAGAGGTGACGGGAGGAGGACGAAGTAGCCCTGGAGGAGCCCACGGAGGTGCCCTGGAGGTGGGTCGAGGTGTCGCGAAGCTGCTCTGCAGGGCCAGCCATGTCTGCACCTCCCTCCTCTGTCCTGGAAAGCGCCCTGTTCCTGGCAGGACTCGGGGCTTCCTGATGGTGGAGGGAGGTGGTTGGGAGGTGAGAGGAGCAGGCCAGCCGCACTTCACAGGCAGGCTCTTGGCCTGTCTTGAGACGGGTGTAGCTTTCCTAGGAAATGGCCTCTGGTCTCCTCTGTCAGCCTCGTTCATTCGCTCAGTTCTGGCGAACTCCCTCCATGAGGATCCCTGAGTATCAGGACCCTTAGACATCACGCAGGGTTCTTACTGGGGACATGCTGCTAGCTCCACTTTGTACCCAGGGAACTTGAGATGAACTGACTTGTCCCAAGTTGTACAACTAGAAACTCACATTCGGTCTTTACTCCGAAGCCCATAACCTCTGCCCATGCATCGATCTCTCTTTTCTATTTGCTCAGCCAGTGTTTGTGGGAAATGCCCCATGCCCGTGCCAGGCCAGGCACCAAATGCCAGTGGACAAGAGAGGCTCCGGTTGCCTTGTCCTCATCCACACTTCAGCTTCTTTGAAGACTCCTGGATGACCCAACCCAAACTCCCAGGTCCCAAGCCGGCCTGTCGGGAGTCTTCTCCCAGCCCCCATCCTGATCCTCACCTGGAGGAAGCCTAATGAACATTCTCCTGCTTGTGGTGTCCTGGGATTTTGGAGGGGGACATTTCCAGCTGAGCATGGTGCATGAGACATTGTGAAGACCAGTGCACGGAGCGGGGCTGAACCTGCCCTGTGTGTGAGTGAGCCGTCAGCCCCGAATGCTTTGCTATCTTATGCTTGTTCTGCTGAAGACAGTTTAGGAGGAGGTGGGGGAAGGAGGCCAGGTGAGATGTTCTGGATTCCAGCGATTCAAGTCAGCACTAGTGAGGTTGTGAGTTGCCACATGGAGCTGGGGTGCCCGAGGGGAGAGGCCCTCCTCTGCTGAAATGAGAGTGTGTGAGGGAGGAGAGGCATTCTCCTGTCCCCCGTCTGTGAGGCTTAGGGATGCAGAGATGCTGGCCTTGAGCACTTCTTATCTGTCCACAACTTCCCACCTCAAAGAACACAGACACACAGACACACAGACACAGACACAGACACACACACACACACACAGTTGTACCTCTACTTCTCATTCAAGAAGTTCTTGTAGAGAAAAGACATAGTGGAAAGTTAGGTAGAAACCACTGGAAAGGTCTCCTCTCTTCTCTCCCCCCGCCCCCTGTTTCTCTCTCTCAAAAAACAAACAAACAAGCAAAAAACGCTGTAAAGACTGTGACATCTTCATTTATTTTTTAATGTGATTTTAAAACATATCCTCAAACTCAAAATCTGGTTATGATAAAAGGCCAAACACAAATGGGAGTGATCTGGAACTTTCTCTTTTTAAGGACATTCAAGGGGATGTGTGTGTGTGTGTAGAAGAGACCCATGGATTCTGTTCACTTTCAGTTTGACTCATGTCTGAGGTCACATATGTCACTCTGCTCTCATCAGGTGAAGCAAATCATGAGCTTCAGAGGACAAAGTGTTTGTGAGCCTCCAGACCAGGGCTTCTCTTTGTAGGTGCGGCCACCTATGGCTTCATGACCCTGACAAGTTCACAGCTTTTGGGAGCCTCAGTTTCCTTATCTAGCAAATGAGTATGAGAAATCCTGCCAGACAAGGTTGCTGAGAGAATTAAATAATAGAGTAAGGACAACAGTAGGCAGATGGTAATGGTCGTTCCTCACCACTTATTAGAGAGAGAGAGACACAGAGAGAGAGAGACAGAGACAGAGAGAAAAGAAAGATGGAAGGAAGGAAGGATGGAAGGAAGGAAGGATGGAAGGAAGGAAGGAAGGATGGAAGGAAGGAAGGATGGAAGGAAGGAAGGGTTAGCTCCTAGAGTTTTTATTAGGAAATTCTTTACCTCCCTCCACGGTCCAGTGCTGGGGACTTCAAGTGGTCACTTGTATTGAACACTGCCACACGACTGATGGGGCAGTAATAGTTGCTTTAGACATCAACCAGTGTGTCTTCCAGCCACCCTTAAATTTGGGTCTCATTAACCCATTGTCCTGATATGCTGATTTGTGATTAGAGGGTTAATTAATTGGCCCACAGCCTGGTTAGCAAAAGACAGAGGACAACCTCTAGCCCAGGTTCAGCTGACTACCGTACCAGAGGGCAGAACTCCTCCCAGTCAGCCCATGGCTACAAGCCATGGGTGAACACAACCAGTAGCCTCATGGGCTGGAGCAGATCTATAAGAGACTTCAGACTGGCTCTCCAACGTGACACCTACCCAGACCAGCCTGTCACTATTTAGTGACCCCTGGAAGAGATCACAGTCTTTTCCCATCAGGGGTGGGTTGAACTGAATTGTAGGAATCGAGTAGGGAGCCCCAGAGCTGAGAAAATGTAACACTTCAAAAGGAAACAGCTCTCCTTGTGGTGGCTAGAAGGTTTGGAGGGAAGCTTGGGGTTCAGTTCAACTCTCCCGGAGCTGGTGGCAAGGTTCACAGGTCAGACCTTGGGCTCCATCTGACAATGACATCATAATCTTGGCGATCTGGAAATGTCATGAAGATGAATTTTTTTTCTATTTTCTTTGCTACTATTTTCTGCTTCTAGAAGAACTCCAAGCATATAGCAGATATTATAAGAGGGCATGAGTGGATTTAATTGTAATCTCAGGGCATTTGCTCTAACAGCTTCCTCTGTTTCAAATATACTTATCCTGGAGAGTCACGTGGCTCAGTTCTTCCAGTTAGGTCCAGTCTCAAAAGTCACCTACAGAGAGGTCACTTCTGACCAGCCCACCTAAATCTCCTGTTCTCTTTTGCTCTCACCCACTCTTGCTATGCTTTTCCTAACTCTTGGGGGATGATGAGTCTATCACCACTCTCCCCACAGCCAGTTCCACGAGAGCAAGCATCCATCTTTTGTGCTTTGCACATGTCAAGCACCTCGCCTGGTGGGCGTCTGAGCTTCATAAATTGTGTTGAATGAGCAGGTGAGTGAGTGAGCAAGAGGATGGATGGATGCCTAACCCTAACCCTAACCCTAACCCTAACCCTAAGAGTGTGGCGCAGAGCCCCACCTGCAGCAGGTGAGAGACACACACGTCAGTTTCATGGTGTTGGTGGTGACAGTCAATGCCTTTGTGAGGCCATTCTCTGTGGGTGCTCTGGTGGATGGTGACTATAAGGGGCTCTGCTTGTCCCCCACTTGCCCTCCCTCCCCACTCCATCACGGGATGCTAAAGAGCAGCGTTCCTTAGTTTTTGTTTCTGAACCAACTCTGGCTCTTCCCTGTCCCTCTTTGGTGGAATGGTGACAGGGCGTTGGGGAAGTCTATGCTTTCTCCTTCACTCCTAACACACTTTCAGATCCTTCCTACTAATGTGTAAATGGCGCACAGCAACCTCCTCCATGTATCCCGTCCCACTCCAACCACCCAGCTTTCCCAGCTTCTGGAATGTTCATATCTTTTTGATGTCATCCGTGCTGTCAGATGACTAAAATGCCTCCACTCTGTCCCCTTTCATTCCCAAAGTTTTGTCCAAAACCCAGTCCTAGTATCCCCTCCTCTGAGATAGTCAACCCCAGATTTTCCAGCAGTTTCTATCTCTCCTCTCCAGTTTCCCACTCAGCCTTCTCCTTTTTCCATTATAGTCCTCAACACAGGGCACCATACTTAACCAAGACTTTCTCCCCCAACCCAGAAACAAGCTCCACATGAGGAGGAATTCTGCATATGGTGGGAAGCGGGGAGATCGGGCAGCTCTGACTTGAGTCTTCAAGTCTGTGGTTTAGCTGCCAGAACTCCTGGGTTCCAGTCCTACCTCCCCTCTTACCATCTGAGAGAACTTGCCATATTACTCAATGCCTACTGAAAATGAGATCCTAGGTATTACATTTCAGAAAGCGTTAAATACCACAGACCAATGGACAAAACTGTAAAGAGGCAACCTGGACTGGGTCTTGTGAGGGGATGGCCTGGGATGGGTGGAACTAGAAGTCATCATTAGGTCTTTTTCCATTCATATAGGGAGGTCTGTTAATAACGAGCCATAAACTTGTTTGGAATCAGAGGCATAGAAACCAAACAATGGCTGAAGGTATTTCTGAGAACACCCAGATCTTTATTATCTTTGTTAATTTGGCAGAAAATGCCTCAGACTGAAATCTCACTGAGGTTTGCTCAGTTCAAATGCAAGTCTTTGCTGCTCCTATGCACATAGCTTTGTGGACCATGGAAATACAGTGATATACACAGTCTTTGAGACTCACATCCAAAGAAATGGAAAGAAAGCAAATTCCAGAACACAAAAACAAAAGTATAAAAACTGTTTAAATATTGAACTGCGCTCCATAACACAAAAATTCATATCTTGTGGGAAACTTGGAGACTTTTCCACCATGGGGGAGGGGCGGGTGGGCACTTAGGATGCTACTGTCCCTTTTGACCTTGTTAACATGTTGTGCTCTGAAACATGGTGAGGAAGAAGTTGCAGAAGGAGCTCCAGGAGTCCCCGCAGAACTCCAGGGCAGTCTTCCTCTGGTTCACCACATCTGGGTCCTCCATACACTCTGGACCTTTGACGGCCACAGTCTGAGTCTCTGCTGGGCTGGACCGGATGTTCTCTTTGACCTCATTTGGCTCCAGGGCGGAAGGGCTGGTGACCTCAATATGCTCCTTGGGGGACAGCTCTGTTTTCTCCTTTCTGGGCTTCATGTTCTCATACAGAGTGGAGTTTACCAACTTGAGATTAGATTCTGGAAACTGCTTTTTGCACACCCTGGTCTTCAGGACACTCTTGGAGTTCTCACATAAGTTCTTCTGTTTGCGCAGCGTCCGGACAATTTGTTTCCAATAGGCCTTCTCATTATTGAGCTTGAGGCATTTAGTTGGCTTTCCGGCAAAGACACAAGAAAACTCCTGGTCCATTTGAGTGCACTCCACTTTCAGGGTGATGACCAGCTCCTGCTCAGTCACTGACCATCTGCAGGAAGCTTGATCTTTGGTGGCAAACTTGCCATTGGTCATGGACTTGGATGTTCTGCTTCTCTGCTTACTCTGGCCCTTGCCCAGAGGAACTGATGGATCTCCTTCTGGTATGCTGCCCTGTCTGTTCTTTGTTCCATTTCTGACCTTTGCTGAGAGCACTTGAGCAGCCAGGAGGAGAAATGAGAGGAGGGCAAGGCTGTGTATCTTCATGGCTTCAGCTGGGCAGGCACCTGTTGGATGAAAGGCAGGGGCTCAGTGCTGGGCAGCAGTTGAGTGTGCAGGACTGCAGGCTGGCCTCCCTGCACCCTGATCCGTGTCTGCCCACTTTAGGAGGAGACCAGAAATCTGTCTGGCTCCTGAAATCACTAGATGAGTAGCCTGTCTGCTCCCACTTCCACTTGACCTGAGCCTTTGAGTGGCAAAATGTTACCATTCTTCATCCCTCACCACTCTCAGAGCCTCCCTGACTCTCCCACTCACTCAGTTACTCCTGCACTTGCCCCACCCTTCAGTCACTCATTCAACAAGCATTAATTGAGCACCAACAATGGGTCATGCACTATCCTAGCTGTTGATCACACCACCCTGACTGAGAAAACCTCGGGTCTTAAAGAGCTCAGAGCCTGCCCTTGGAGAGATTTAAATAGCCTTGACCATGGAGTTGGTCTCATTCTGTTCTCAACTTGATCTTGGACAAGTCACTCTCCCGCTCTGGGTCTCAGGTCCTTTACCTGGAAATCAAGGTGTTGAATGGAATAATCAAACCCTTCCTTAGTTCCAGTGTGCTGACTTTCTACCTCACAAGTCTGCACAGACACAGATGGCCACAAAATCAGAAAGGATGTGGCAAGAGCCATAGAAATGTCATAAAACGTGATGTTGACTCAGAGGCTGAACCTGCTCAGGGTTTGACACATGGAGCTGGGTGGTGCTCTGGGGTAGAGGGAATATTACCGAAGGAAGGAGGATCCCCAGGAAAGGCACGAAGGTGGGAGGTCATTGGACATGACAGGGCAGAGTGAACCCAGGTGGAGAGGTGTGCTCAGACCACAATCTGAAGGCAAGTGTGGTGCCCATTGACTTCTGGAGCCCTGTGGTGGCACAGTGCTGGGCAGACACAAAACCTTTAATCCAGGTGTTTTGAAAAAAAAATTCCTTGGATCCAGAGGATGACCTTGAATGCTGAACTAAACTCCATGGATTTTATCAGGTGAACAATAAAAGAAAAGAAAAAAAAAAGCCACACCTAAAATAATCCCAGGTCTATCTGACACCCACTAAGTGCTAAGCATTGTTCTAGCATTTGATTCTCATCCTGTTTAATCCATACAAGAACCCAGCCCCATTGCTATTAGTATGTCACTCACAGTAACAGCTGTGACAGTTAGGGCTCAGGCAGGTGAAGCGGGCGGTGACAAAGCTGGTGGGGCCGGCCAGACCACATCTCACTTCGTTTCTCCCACCCCTCCTTGGTCACTTCTCACTTTCACCTTCACTCTGATCTTCAGAAAATACTAGCGAGGAATCAGAAAACTATCAACAGTCTGGTTTGGCCACACTGACAGGATTATTCGGATAATCTGTTTTGTGGTTTTTTTTTTTTTTTTCTTTTTTCACATATTGAATTTTGTTTGAAAAAGGGAAAGCCCCAGGAAGCAGCTACGATCTCATTTGCACCTGGGGGTTTGCCCACCCTCTGCGGTCAGGAAAGGGAGACCATCACCCGAGTCTGGGCTAAAGCCATGAAGCTGCTCAGGGCCCTGGGACTTGGCTCTTACTTGTCCATCAAGGGATCTACACTCAAAAAAGCCAGATCCTCATGTGGGGTGAGAACTGGGGGCAATAGTGAAGTCTTAAGAGGGCCAGGCCCTTACCTTGCTCTGAGTATGCAGATCCAGGGCGACCCCGGTGAGGGAGGGAGCGGTGGCAGGCTGGCAGTCCTCTGAGACGCAGTGCAAGGCAGGGTCGGCTATTTATAGGAGCCCACGCCTGGGTTTTTACAGCACTCAGACTTGAGCAGCTTTGCTCACACTCCTCCCAGCCACGCCCCCTCAGATGGAGCCAGTTCCTACAGGGAAAGTGCTGGGTGGAATCCAGTGAGCAGGGGGTTACACGTGTGCCATTTAGACATGCTTCCTGCAGGCCTCTCCCCTTCCACCCAGCAGCCAGGATAGAGGCAGAGCTCAGCCTTGCAAACCTCCTTGATAAGGCCAAGGGAATAAATTAACTGTAACTACATTACAGCTGTGAAGCCCTGAGCCCATTCCTGCTCCTCCTCACCACCACCCAAGGAGGGGGCTCTCGATGCCTCCTCCCATTTTACAGAAGGAGACAGTGGCTCTTGGAAATATCCAAGGGCTTGCCCAAGTTCACCCAGGTAGGAAAGGGGGAGTTCCAAATTTAAACCAGGACTCTCAGCGTCTGTATTCTGTCCTCTTCCCACCTGCCAGTCTCAATAAATACTTGGGGAATACTTGACAGAAGTGGCTGAAGCTTCTTGGTTTCTCAGTCGTTTTCACTGAGCCATCTGAAGTTACTGCGTGGGTAGCGGAATCTGTGGGCCCTGAAGCTGGCAAAGAGGGAGTTCTTAATACTGGAATTCCTATTGAAAATATTCCCTTCTAGGTTGCATGAAGGATCCCACTCTGGCCATCCAGCTAGAGGTACAGTTTTACACAAGAATGACCTCTGTGGGGAATGATTTCAGTGAACTCTGTGACTTTATCCAAACTACTTGACTTAAACTCCTGTGGATGATCTCAGCACCTCATTTAGGGCTGCATACTGACTTTTTTTTTTTTTTTTTAATCACTGGAGCTGAGCTATTAACAAGTGAAACAGAACAGTTTGGGTTCATAATAATTTCTTAAGCTGCGTTCTTTGAAAACAGACATTATATTATCACCTATGAGTTATTTTGAAAATGTTCTTCATTTTAAATTTGTGTGTCTTTTAATTAGATTGGAGTTATGTTATTCTCTTTATCAGAGAGTTTTAAATGATGAATGCAACTTTTCTTTTGAGAGTCTAAATGGTATGAACACAATTGATTACCACCATGGTATCACACCAATTGATAACTGAATGTGTGTCTCATCCGGTGTGGTCACTGGCATGCAATTTCAAGTTCAAGGCTGATTTTACTCTCAGGCTTGTTACTATATATAGTTTCTTGACCTAGAGGGTTGGCCCTGTTGGAGCAGTCACCAGGGATTATATGAGTGGGTGTGCTTGGGTTCTTAGCTGAGTCCTAACCCTGCAATATCACCAGTGAAGGCTGTCAAAAATCAATCCTTTCTTCAAAAGTGTCTTTGTGAACAGACTGAAAATGCTGAGTTGCTGCATTCAAGCAATATTAATTCATTGCATAAAATATTATGCATTGAAAACTTCTCTTGTTAGAGAAAATGGAGATATTGGCTAAAGAAATATCAGTAAAATCTAATCAGTTTGGCAAAAAAGCAAGCAAACAAACAACCCCCCCCC
>NW_026000108.1:11036512-11081271 GCF_001458135.2 Marmota marmota marmota
CTCCCCTCCCCTCCCCTCCTCTCTCTCTACCCCCTCCACTGTATAACCCTGAGGGTCTCCTTCCATTTCCATGCAATTTCCCTTCTCTCCCCCTTTCCCTCCCACCTCTCATCCCTGTTAAATGTTAATCTTCTTCTCCTGCTCTTCAACCCTACTCTGATCTTAGTTACTCTCCTTATATCAAAGAAGACATTTGGCATTTGTTTTTTAGGGATTGGCTAGCTTCACTTAGCATAATCTGCTCTAATGCCATCCATTTCCCTGCAAATTCTATGATTTTGTCATTTTTTTGTCATTTTTTTGAAATTTTGTTTGTAAGGAAATCATTCTTAAACAGCAAATATCCTTTAAAGAAGTCTGACCCTTTGGATAAAATTTTCACGACACACACACCCCTTCCTGTGTGTGCACACGGATGCCCTCATATGCTTGTGCTTGCACACTGGCATGTGTGCCTACAGGTCTATGCACACGCTATTGTGCACACATGGCACACAACACACACACACACACAATTGTGCAATTGCCTTTAGGCCACCTCATGGGACAGAAGAAGGTTCTAGAGAGGCTCCCTTTTCAATTTTCAATAAGCCCATGTGTGTTACAATGAGTTGCCAATTGCCCCACTGGAAATCTGGAAATGTGAGAAGACGAGCACCCTCTTTCTGGGTGGTCAGACTGGGGGTCGCCACGCACCCTGACATCTGACCACGTTGCTTCCATTGCATAAACGGGTGAAAAGGTTTAGTTAAAAACCCCAGAAGACATCTCTGAAAAGTCTCCTATGGGCATCCAGACAGAAGTGTATGAACTCACAGAGCCAAAGGACCCACACATCAGTGTTCTGTTTAGGAGAAGACAGGAAGGCCCAGGGGATAGAACCGTGATTGGTTCTATAAGGAAAAGGACTGGACTCTAACACGAGCTACTCAGTCATTCCTTTATTTGCTAATTCCTTCATTTGTCCAAAGAACCTTCATGAAGCACCTGCTATGACCAGACCTTCTCAGTTACTGGATGGCTGAAAATGCGGTCAAGAGTTACAGTCCTTGTCTTCAAAGAGAAGACAGACAAGGTGGAAATAATAAGTTTATAAATGACAATGCAGGGGTTGGTTGGAATGTTGGAGGGCAGCCTGGGGTGCTATGGGTGGGGACATCATATCCAATCAAAGGGGCAGAGAATAATTTACCAGGAGGCCACAGCTGCAGCGACAGCTTCACGGCAAGGGAAATGGATTGCTATTGATTCAGCCATTGTCCCGTGGCTGCTGTATGTGCAGGGCAGTAGGCAGGCACCAGAAGGAATACCAAGGTGAATATGGCTTGGCTTTTTTTTCACCTGGTCAGTGTAGCCTTCACCATCAGAGGGCTGCTATGGTGGCGTTATCTCATCACTCGGATGTCTTCACATCATGTTAAGGAAATCTGAGGTGACATCATACCCAGTGGTGAGCTTCAGAGCCTGGGATGTGGACTTGGGTGTCCTTTCCATGGTGCCCACTGGAATTGAAGTGGGTCTTAGCATTTCCATGTTTGGCCAAAGCAATGGCTTCCTTGGAGGCCAATCTTCTGGATTGTAAACCAATGAAAGCAGCCAGACCACAAGCAACAAGATCAGCAGTTAAGAGAATGACTGGACTGGCTCTTACCAAGTTTTAGTTTTTGTTTTTGGTGGAAGTCGAGGTTCAAATGGGTCTCCCATCAGATGGGCAGCCACTCGGCCAGTGGAACAATGGATAGTTATTTGATCCCAGAAGAGTTTGGGCTCTCCATTAGCTATGCTTATAGGATAGAAGCAAGATGGAAAATTTATAAAGATAGACTAAGCCTTAATGGAAAACAGTTCTTTTAGGCATTTATTCGATGGGCTAAACTTTAAAAATTGTTTTTAATTGGTTCATCATAACTATATATATGATAGCAGATTCATTGTGACTCATTTGTATATGCACACAACATGATTTGGTCAATTCCATTCCCTAGTCCCTCCCCTTTCCCGCACTCATCTCCTTTCTCTACTTCTCTTGTCTCTTCTGTTTTCTTGTGGTCCCCCCACCATTTATCCCATTTTTTCTCTTTAGCTTCCACATATGAGAGAAAACATATGACCCTTGACTTTCTGACCTTATTTGGCTTAAGACCATGCTCTCAAGCTTTTGATGGGCTGGATTTTTCCCCCATTTTTTAAGTTTGTTCTAATTAGTTGTACATGGGCTGGACTCTGAAAGGCATTGTTTGACGAAGCCCCTACGTATCTCAGCCATGCCAGTTACCAGGGACAGGAAAGTTCTCTTGAATACCTCTTCCTTCAGCCCTTGAGCACTGTGTGTTCTGAGAACTGAAGCTCGTGTCTAGGTTACTATTACTGATGCCTGTAACTCTGAAAGGAATCAGGAGTGTCTTGGCACGGCCTTGTGGTTTGGCCTCAGTATATGCACAGACATGTGTGATTTTGATTTAATTTTGGGTATCTATGAGGCAAGAGAGCTCAGAGTATTTTACCCTGAAGGGGATAATTTTTAGGTAGTGGCCCAGCAGTTTATAATAAATGTCAAGACAACTTGTTGGCCAGGATGTCTAGTACTAAGATGAAGGCCAAAGTTTTGGCCAAGTACATTGTTTCTTGGGCTCCATCCTATGTCCACAAGGACATGGTGGCTAAGGGCCACGAAGCTACAATTTTCTGCTGAGCTCTGTGGTATACAAGGGCAGCAGTGCCACCTGAACAGTCTGTAAGACCCCAGGGCTATTCAACTACTTAATTCTAAGGAGGTCCCCAGGGAGCCAGGAGGGCTCGTGGAAAGGTGACTTCCTCCAGCGTTCTGACGTCTGACAAGATGTTGAGAACAGGCCTTCAGTATCTGTGTTGAGGCTGTGGAGTGTGGTTTCCTTGATCCAAAGCACAGTGGATAGTTGGGGAGGGGAGGGCATAGGCTCAGGGCTGAAAGAGTCTCTGTTTTTAGCTGGTCGTTGTTTTAATAGTATTCAGTAAGAGACAGTTGCCTGCATCTGAGCCTCTGGCCAACTTGTGGTCACCATAAGTGGTCTAGAAACTTCAGGAGGCTTGAGAAGTTAACGAAGCCTCTTCAGCGAAGGAATATCTATCTGCAGGCACTAGCAGCAGTGCCTGTTGGCTTTACTTTGGAAAGAAAAGTTGTAAATGAAGAACATGTTGCCATCAGAATCCCAAAACCACTAACAGGTGTTGGACTTGTCTTCCATGATGAGTGTGCCAATGACTGTCCTTGAGGAGGAGGTCATCAAGGAAGTGTTGCAACTGTGCTCCTGGAGAAAGGCAGAGCAGCCAAGACCTTGTCTGCCAAGGTTCTACGTGGTGACAGGGCTGAGGACCCCTGGGCAGCCTGCAAAGCCATATGAAGTGAAGGCAACTGTACCTCAGATGCTGTTCTAAGAGGCCCTGGACAGAGTGTGTTGGCCAAATCTTTAAAAACAAAGTATCTGTCAGTTGTTGATTAGATAGAGTCAGTGATTGTGAGGAAAAGTGGGGAAGGGGAAGAAGAGGGGCCTGTCTCTGTAGGTAGCAGCTTCTCCCCAGGACAGCCCCCCACCCTAGCCCCCCGCCACCAGAAGCATCTCCAGTCCCTTCCTGCTCCTTCCCATTTTTCTCTTTTTAATTAAATGAAATATTCTAGTTGGCTAAACATTTACATTTTCCCCTCCTTTTTTCCCCCTTTTCTGTCTCCTTGTTTTACCAAATTGGTTTTTGTTTTTAGCTTTTGAGTGCTCATCTCATAAGCTCCTGGTGGGCCCAAGTAGTCTCTGCTATTAGTGGTGGTGTTCCTTCCTAGGCTACCCCAGTCAACTCAAGGGGCTGGGGTCTGTATCAAAGTGGGGAAACACACACTATTCTTGGTTTTGAACAGTTTAGTCAAAGTAGAGGCTCTTGACGTGTTGCTGACTGGTGCTGGGGTCCCCAAATGCTGGCAACCTCTTCCACGCTGGAAAACCTCCGCAGGTTTCTCAGAGGAAGCAGGAGAAATGGTCTTCCTCTTCTCCTTTTTCATGAAGCACCGGGCCACTGGTGTCCGAGGATGTGGTCTCATGTATCCCATGTGGTTGAGGGAGGAATGACAGCAGCAAGGCAAGCCGTGGCAGAGATTGCCCTTGAAGCCATCTGCAAGGTTTTTTGGGGAGTCATGGTTTTCCACTGCAAGGGCACCCTGCACCAAGCTGGGCCTGACCAACTGTGAAATTCAATGGGTGAATATCTCTAGAGTGCAGTCATGCCCAGGGGACAAACAGCCAATGTCAACCCCTGAAGGACTTGTGAGGGAATCTCATATGCCCAGGATTTGTTCTTCCACCAGAGGAAGAGAAGATTCCTTATAAGTCAGAGCTCTCCTCTGTGGTGACCCTGGCGATGCTCTATGGTGTTGCCAGTCTGGTCATCCAAAGCATCTGCAGGGTAGCCTCTCTCTGCGGCCACTCTCTCCAGAAAGCCTTGCTGACAGTCAGCCTTAGAAGCCTCCTTGACTTCCTATCACACAGGACACTCCCTCACCAATAAGGTGTCCATGGGCGACCTCTTGCACTCCCAATAATAAGATTCCGCTCATTCTTTTGCCACAGTTTAGACTGGAACATCATGAAAGGACACAGGGAGCAAAGTATCACAGACGCCCCAACAGCTAGCGACACACCCCAGGGACAGCTTGCTGTTTAGAGTCAGGGAATGAAGAGCAGCCCGAGGGCCGGCCCTGCATGGATCACTGAGCCACCTGCTGGCTGCACAGTCATCTCAAAACGTACCTGTGAGATTTTTCGTTCATGAAGGCCATGGAATGATCACACAGTGCCGCTAAAGCCACTGAAAAAAAGAATTTGCTAGTAACACTTAGAAAGAAGTGGAGGCTTGCCACACCACGTAGGTTCCCATCACGGAAGCCTCAACGTTTGGCCTGGAAGCAGAAGCAAGAGTTAGGGGCGCCCATGGGCACAGCTTTTATTGCAGGCTCCAAGGGAAAGTCAAAGCTGGGCGTAGTACACACTTTAGAATGAGCTAGTTCAAATAATTCCGGCGAGTTCTCTGGCTTGCCACCTAGCTTTCTGGTCCTGGCCCTGGCATGGCGTAGGGAGGATCAGATGACATGTGGGTTGCCTGCATGTGAGAGATAGGATTCCAAGTAAATTGCTTAATATCTTTAGAAATTAGCTGACCCTGGGAAGGATTGACTTTCTCTGGGCCTCTCAGGCCCCCGAAGACATCAAAGCATCACAAAATTAAAACGCGATGTTAATACAATCATCCAGACACATAGAACTTGGGACACAAACGTCATAGCATGCTGTTTTCCAATTCCATCCCATTTTCTGTTCTTATGTGTGCTTTGCTTTCTACCCTAACTTCTTCCATGGGTGCAAACATGGGAGTCAGCAACTTGGAGCTGGGCTGCAGTGTGGAAACCCAATCTTCCCACAGATGAAGATGGCATGGATTCTGCCCAGATTCACTCCATCACACACTAACACTTGGTTAACAGAGACTGAGAAACAATTTAATGGTGAGAGTCACAGCAGATAAGGTTCGAGAGATTTGTACATGCAATTCTCACGGATCACCTCATATCCTTGCACCATATTTAGGAAATAGGCCAGTTGTTATTACAGAGAGGAGCAAAAGAAAAATCACCTGAGGCCAGACAGGTAGTGACAGGTGGATCATGGAGACTCTAAAATACCCATGCACTTAGCCTAGATTGTTGTCAAAGTGCCACAAAGCAATGGGAATTTGATAATACCTATAAATATGTTGAAAGTTATTATTATGTATGGACTTTTGAAAATTAATTGTGTATTTATTTATAAGATATGTTATTAAATTAATGATCTTGTGAATTCCTACAACTCTCCCTGTGAGTCCCATGCCTTCTCTGATCTTTCCACCCCAAGCCAGGCCTTGCTCGGGTATCCTTAGGCAATACAGTTTGCAATGCTTAAATGACAAGGGAATAGAAATCCCCCTCTGGGACAAGGCACAGGTAACAGCAAAACCATCACCAGCTTCATTGAGGTTAGGACGTGAGAACCTACGCACCTTTTCAAACATGGAAGAACCAAGCCCTGCAGCTTGACCATGTCCCCTGGGTGTGACAGAAGGGAGGGACTGAGAATCTGACTGCAGCCAACAGGGGGCCAGGTTTGATGGACTCACAGGCCCCCCCTCTTCTTTCAAGTTCAAATGATCTAAAAGCAGAAAAGGGATCAGCCACCTTTTTCAATCTTAAAAAAAAAAAAAAAAACCACCCAATCATCTGAATGATTTCAACAAATTAATTCGTCTTGGATTTAAACTTACACTACCCAACTTTTATGACATGTTGCCAAAGGTAGGAACCTGCTTGTTTAGGGTTCCATCATTCCCATATTGATTGCAAGACTCTTTTCCAGG
Source organism: Marmota marmota marmota (assembly GCF_001458135.2). Classification (NCBI taxonomy): domain Eukaryota; kingdom Metazoa; phylum Chordata; class Mammalia; order Rodentia; family Sciuridae; genus Marmota; species Marmota marmota. The sequence goes on from NW_026000108.1 coordinate 11,042,924, forward strand.
TATCAGAAGCATTTGTGACTCCAGCGTGGCACCAGGTAACACCAGGTTCATCGTGGTTAGCTCGGGTCCCAAGGCAGCCTGGTGGACGATGCTCAAGCACTCGGTCTCTACCAAGGCCCAGTAACAGGCCAAGAGCTCTCTCAAAGGAGACCAGTTATCTGTAGATGATAGCAGGGTCTTGCCCCAAAATTCTAAGGGCTTCCACTGGGATTCCTCTATAGAACCCAAGAGCTCTAAGCAGTATCTCTATCAACCACTGAATGTTGTATCTGCTGCATCATTTAGCTCAAGTGCCAGAACAATGTGAAAGGCAGTCTGGACCTATTTGCTGCAGATCCTTCTCCTGCTCTGAGCCCCACCCAAAGAACATTTTCAGGTCACTCGATAGATGGGCTGGAGTGACATACCTGAATGAAAATGGTAATAACACTCCAAATCCAAATAGGCTCACCAAGCACGGCACCTCTTTCTTGGTTGTAGGAGGGGCCAGATGCAGTACCTTATCCTTAGTTCTTACCTCGTCTTGCCTACCAGAGCCCTAGAACTTTCGCTGAGGTAAAAGGCCCCTGAGTTTTTTTCAGATGTATTTCCCACCCTCTAACATGCCAGTGTCTTACCAGTACATCCTGGGCAGTCACTCCTGTGTGCCTGCTGGGTCAGTCAGCGTGGTGTGGCAGTGTAATGGACCAGAGGGATTTTGTGTGGAAGGAAAAAAAGTGATCAAAACTCCCTGTGAACTAAGTTGTGACACTGAGCTAGGGAGTTGATGTACCCTGGGGTAGGACAGTGAAGGTGTATTGCAAACTGCTCTGGTGAGTCCTATGGATGGAGATGAAGAAAAAGACATTGCCAGATCAGTAGCTGCCAGGAGATGTGGTAATTTTCTCCAGCAATGAAACCATATCTAGCTCAGCAGCTGCGATGAGTCACCACCTGGTTAAACGGAAGGCAATCACTATCCTCTCTGATGTATGTGTCTTTTGCACAGACCAGACACGAGAGTTGAACGGGAATGTGGTAGGAACCACCACTGGTGTACCTTTCAAGTTCTTAGTGGTGGCGTCAATCTGTGCAATCCCTCCAGGAAGTGGTATTGCTTTCGATGTGCTGTTTTCCAAGTGGAGGCAGCTTTAGTGGTTTGCATTAGGACTTTCCTACCATAATAACTCTCACTCTGCAGGTCAGGGAACCAATGGAAGGATTCTGCCCACTAAGTATCAACATCCAAATTATGAATTTTGGAACTGGAGACATGAACACAGGATGGTTCAGAGAACTTCAGGACTCACTGTGAGTCAGACTTGAACTAAAAATCCATGGGTCACCTGACCTCTACTTCACCTTACTTCAGTCCCTGGTGAGCCACAGTGACATTTTGAGTCTTCTGGAATCACTGTCGATTCAGAGCCAGTGTCTGATAGTCCCTGAAAGAAATGATCATTTTCTTTTTCCAGATGCACAGTTACTCTGGGAAAAGCCTGGGTAGGTCCTTTTGGGAACGGATGAACTAAAGATAAATAATATAAATTTTCAGTAGTGTACCAGGGTTTTTCCTGGTGGTGACCCAGCATCTCCTTCATTCAAGGGGCTCTGATTTGCAGATTGGCTTAAGTCTGGGGATTGGTGGAGGAGCCACAGTTCTGTTTTGCAATTCAAGTGAGACTCTTGTTCACTTGACCTGGAAGTTGTTTGCTTGTATTGATCAAGTGAGAACTTAGTAGGTTTCCCCTCTAGGAGCACTGGGATGAAGTAGTCAGCACCCTAGATCTATCTGCACAAGCCAGATGTGGGTTGCTGCTCTGTCTCTGTTGGCCATTGCAGTAATCCCACTTACCTTGCCTTTGACAGTCTGGTGCCCTCCCCTTTGTTTCCTGCTTCACCAGGATCCAATTATTCCCACTGCATAGCTGCAAGCTAAGGACAAGCGCTGGTGCAGCCTGGTGAGATATTTTTGTATATCCTTAAGGATGCCCATGGAGCAAGTAGCTGTCCAGATAAGATTAAGTGATTGGTCTATGCAGCCCTGGGCCAGCGTCACTGCCCCGGGTCTGACAACAGCAACTCTGCCACTAACACAAAGGGTTCAAAATTGGGCCTCCATTGTGTACTCTATAGACTGAAATAGCCTGCCAGCACAGTAGCACCTCTCAGAGTTGATATGTCCCTCTGATGGTGAGCAAGGATCCTTAGCACTAGGGCTAGCCCCTGCCTTTGTCTGGCAAATAGATCATGTTGGTCCATCCTCTGCTGCCATCTGGTGTCCACAGCTGGCATGGTTGGTATGTGGCCCTTACCCTTACCCACATCTGGGAACCTTGGCATGCATGGTGCTCCAGCCAGACTATGCCCCGTCCGCAGACAAGGGCAGGTGTTCACTTGACCCACCCATGGTGGTGGTATTAGGCAGAGCATCACTTCCAGCTGCCCTGTTATGACCTGTCTCTTCCAGATTCTTAAGGACTTTGATTTGTCCCTGCAGTGGGAACTTACTAGAAAAAAGCTCACTTGTGCTCTTCTCCCTCTTGCCTCTTGGAACACGGCAGGCCTGAAGGCCTCAGCACTACTACATGTGCCCATTGCCTGACAACCTGTTTCCACTGATTACTGCCTGGCTGGCTCCTTTCTGCCTGCAACCTTCGTAGCTGAAGTTCCTGACCATCCAATGTTGAGAAGCTCTTCTGTAACTCCATCACTTCAACCTACCTTAATCCTCTGAAAAGCAAAGACTTCTGTCCTTTTTGATTTTCCATCTTTAAGTGGGGAATGCAGGATCAGATTTGCACCATGAGATGATACAATTGCATATTAAGAAAGGACAGGCACTGGCGCAAAGCTGTACAGAGGGAGGGCAGCAGGCAAGCGAGTGCAGACCCTGGGGAAGTAGTGCAGGTGAGCTGCTATAACAAAAGGCCCCCTTCGCTCATAAACTGATCTTTCAGGTTTGTGCCAGGCAGTTCTTCAAATTTAACTCCTGACTTCTAAGATCTGACCAGTGTGGCCATTTGCAGTGGAACAAGTCCAGCATAAGCATCTTTGTTTGATACTTGATTCACTTGCCACCAACCTAACCCAACCCTGAACTCACTGAATTGCAAAGGAGGCTGGAAAATGTAGTTCCCACCCAGGCACCCCCTTAAGTCCAGCCAAACTCAGGGGGCTGGAAGCCTAAAGGGGAGAATGTCACACTAACCAAGAGATACTAGGAACACAGCAAGAAGAGAGACTCTGTAGGGACAGAGAACAAGCCTTGGTGACCAAGGGTGGGAGGAAGGGAGAGAGACAGCAGACTTGGTCAACTCTGGCTCAAGGGCAGTGAGGGTGGAAGAGCAGGAGTCAGAAAGTGGAGGAAAGGGTAGTGGTTTAAAGCAGGGGTCAGAGGCCTGTGGCCTGTGGCCTGGCTTTGGAACACTTTTTTAGAACTCAGCCAGGTCTACTCACTCACAGATTGTTGATGGGCCATGTCTGTGTATGACAGAGCTCCATGCAGACCACGTGGCCCACGAAGCCCAACACAGGACTGCCTGTCCCTTCACAGGGAAAGACTGTGGACCTGTGGGTTAAGGCATATCAGGTGGAGATGTGCCCTGGACCTGTGGCTGCTCATCCTTGTGACCAAGGATGAGCATCATGAGGACCAGGAGAGGCAGGTGAACCGTGAGGGTGGATAAAATTGTCCAGGGAGACAGGGAGGGGTGGACCAGGAGAAAATCTGGGAACACCAACTAAATTTAAGGACAGGAAAGAAGATGAGCATATGGAGAACAGAGTAAAGCCCAGGAAGACAGAGGGTTCCTTTGGGAGCCTCAAAGATGTTGATATCTTTACCAGTGGTCCACAAAGTCCTCTCCAAGGAATGGAGTGTGGGATAGAAGCCATTTCACAGTGGCTGAACCAACGGAGGTGAGCAGGTGATTAGAGATGTGTTAGGAATTCTTTCATGAAAATTATTTGCAAAAGGGAGAAGGAGAGAGAAAATGAGAGGGTGTTCTCTGGGGCTGAGGAAAAGATGGGATCTTTAGGACCAGATCCCACCACTAGTGCATTTGGCAGTAGAAGGTACTGAAAAGCACATGATGAAAGGTGCAGGACTTGAGCTGTGGTGTATTACAATCCGTTGTTTAAATAATTGAAACTTTTTAATGTGGGATATAAAAATTAGGTTTTAAGAAAACAAGGGATGATTTCCTCTAAAAGAACTCTCCACTATCTGGCCTCTTGTGCATAGTTTAACAAAAATCCCATTTGTGCACACAGATATTTAGGAGTGTATGTGTAGCTGTGAGTGATCTGAATGTGGATATTGCTGCTTAGACGGTTATCTAAGAAATAGTCATTTTAGATCTGTAAAACCGAGGACTTGAAAGGCAGCTGACTTTGGGGAAGTGGGGTGCATTCTCTCTGTACTGGGGGCACTTGGGGGATGGGAAAGTAGTGGATTAAACAGACAACCCCAGGTCACGTTTCATCGCCTAGAATTTGACAGTGTCTGGGTCTACTCAAGGAAGGAACACACGGACCGCAATTTCCAAGCCCCCTTTTATTGAAATAAATCAGGACAGTGATCTTCACTCAAAAGACCTGGTACAAAGCCCACATCTTGAATGTCATGCATGACATCACTGCTACTTTGGTTTGACAATATTTCATTGCCGATCACTTTTGAAAAAGGCAAAGACAATGTGAGTAACCCAAAACAAACAGATACTGACTCATGCTTTCATATATTTCTAAGGACCAAGCATGAAGGCTTTATTCATGTTGGACACCAAAAATCTAAGAACCATGACAGGGTCTTCCCCTGTTTCGCTTCAGAGTCCCCTCTCACAATAATCAGATGACATCCAGGTGATTCTCATCCTGAATCAGAAGATGAAGTGTACACTGCACTTGGCATCTGTTCAAACATCTCCACCCTCTGCCAAACAGCATTCCTTCTCTCAAGATCTCTCTGTTTTGCAGTTGTTACTGTAGTAGAGTGGGGGTACTCTGGGACTGCTTTTGTATTCTGTTCCCAAACACCGTGACCATTCATTGACAAAGTAGATGCAAATCCTAGGTGAAGGACATGCTGTAGGTTTCACATACTTTTAGTGAAAATGGATTATTTTCAACAGCACCAATAAATCAACACTGACCCGATAGTAAGCTCATTTAGAAGAAAAACCTTATAATACTCATTTGTTTAAAAAAACCCTAGCTGTGGCAAAGGTGTATATACAATCTACTATACACAAAATACACATTTTCTGTAAACTGTATGTGTCCAGCACACTCTACCTATGCGAGTAAATTAGAATCTCAGTATTAATATCGGATGGACTGTTTGACCCAGAAATGTGCCCAAACCCATATGGTATGGTATCTAAATAGAAATTCAGTATTAAAAAAAATAATAAACAGGAGAGAAGATTATCCTTGAATAGTGATGGACACATGGACTAGGAACGTGACTGTGTTCATTCCTAACAAAGCTCTACCCAGAGATCAAGAAGTCCCATTGAGTCACTGTGTTGCCACCAGAGCTCCTCCTGAATTTGGAAAGTTCTCGAAGACCCAGATTTACCAACAGTCTCATTCCTTCCACGTTGTGTGTCTTGATGCTGAAACAAAGGTCAGACAAAATTTCAGAATCTGGCTTTGCCCTGGCCAAGAAACCATGAACACATCATCCTAAATGATTCCTACAAGACTCCAGGGACAACTGGTTCTAGAGGCCATTGTCCTGTCCAACCTTATTTGTCCTGACCCATCATTTTAGTTTCTGAATTATTATTTTTTAAACCAAATCATCACAGAAATATTGTAAAACAATATAAAATATTTTCATATTTAAAATATAAACATATCTAAAGAACAAGGTACATGGTTAGTGCATAAATACCTAGGAATTTATTTTTACTATAAGAAAAAATTCTTATTATGATAAATATACAACCATCATGTCTGTGTTTTTGTATGTATTCATACATACACAGGACCATATATGACACAGTCATGTAGAGTCGTTATAATAAACGTATACATATATATACGCAAAATCAAACTGTCTAACCCATAATTGACCTAGATTTTCCACTTAAGATGATCTGTTTTAATAATCTAAAAAAAAAACTATAGTACTATAAATTATTTTACATGAAAGCATCAAACTTACCTCAAGCGATTTCAACCTCAGAAATAATATTGTAACGAGCTAAAAGACAAAAAAAAAATACATAAATATAACACTTGCAGGCCAGGCCCTGGGCGGCGTCATCACCTGGCTGAGGAGATATAGAGAGAGACCGACAAGCAGAACTGAGGCTGGAACGGGTAAGGGTCACTAGGAACATGTGTCCAAAATACCAGACCAGCAGAAACCAGACCCTACAGCAGACGGACCACCCACCAGAAGCAGCAGAAGCCCAGCTGCAAGGACCAGAAGACAGGAGCAAATGACAGTTCTTCAGGGGCCCTGTTACCACGTGTGGCCAGGTGTGCACACCTGTGTGTCCAGTTGGCGCACGTCCTTACCGGCTCTCTGGTTAACAGTCAACAGTCGTCCTGCGCTATCTTAACTGTCTCCACAATCAAGGCCTTGACAACCAGAACCGGGTGTGCGAGGGGAGACCACAAACTCCCTTCAGTTTGGATCCCACTCCCACCCCCCGTGACTTAGGGCATCACAGCTCTTTGGACCCTGCAGGATGTGCCAGGCACATCAGCACTCAGTGCTGCAGAGACCCCCAGGAAGAGGGGAAGAGCAGTGGGGCGTCAAAGCCCCTGAAGGGCAGGCATTCCTCCAAACTCATCATTTAACTCTGGAAGCCACATCCACTTACTCCTGTGTGTCTTTTCTCTCTCTCTCTTTTTTTTTTATGCATTCAATAAACACGCAGGCTCTATTGAAGGGCTCAGGGGTCCCTGTGGAAGGGTTCAGGCAGGAGCCTGCTCAGAGTCCTGCTTTGGCCCACAGCATCAGGCCCTGGGCTGAACACTATGAAGGCCAGTGGGCTCTGAGATCATCATCAGGGGTGCTGGGCACACAAACTGACCTACTGGGTCTTCTGCCTAGCCATGCCCTCTCTGAGGAACTCTAGACCAAACATCTCACCCTACCTTGGAAAAGAGGGTGTTCAGGAGACTTCAGAACCAGGTAACAAGCAACATGAATCAATTCAAGCAACTGGAACTAATTCTGGAATCTTCTGATGTGAAAGGGACAATAGGTCCTTGGATGGGACAGCTGGAGGCTATGAGAATTCAGGCTGTGAACTAAAACCTCTTGGGCACTCACCCTAATAAAATAATAACAGAAGCCAAGGAATGACAGCAGGGCACGCGTCTCCCAGAGCAAGCACCACGCCGAGGTGGCACTCGTCAAGTTAGTGTGGATTCACGCTCCAGATCGCAATCAACACAGGGCTCTGGCAGCCCGACCCACAGATAAGAGGCAGCCAGTAGACAGAATCCGCTTGGCTCTGTGGCCCCAAGGCCTGGAGCATCACACAGCCAAAGGGCCCCATGCACTTTCCACTAGGCCAGCGCGGCCAAAGCACATGCAGTGAGGGGGCGGCTGCTGCTCCCCAAGTGTCACCGGGGTCCCCTTCTGCCCTTTCCTGCTGCAGCACTGGGCTGCAGGAAGAGCACACTCACAGCTTCAGCAAGGAGAAGGCCACAGTCTACGGGAGTACCTCCTTGGACCTGTGCTGGGTTTTTCCTCAACATGTCTTTTTTAAACATTACAAAGGGAAACGTTCATCTGAAACCCAGATTTATCTCTTTTCCAGAGAAACTGAACTTTGAGGTACCATTTGCCTCTTTCTTATCCCTTTTTCTGACAACTTCTCTGTGTCTTTCCACTTCTGCCTAGGGAACCTAACTACTGCTCTGGCCTGTGGGAGAACAGGAGAAAGAAGAACTCAGACCCTAGCTGGCCTCTGACTGGTGTGGGACCTGGGGCCTAGTGTTTATATCCCCAAGTCCTCCTGAAAATGGGGGGTAGCTGTGAAGGGCTCAGAGGACTGTGCAGGATAAAGCAGGGCAGATGGCCTGACCCGAAGCCCAGGGCTGCTAGGCCAACTCATGCCGCTACCCTGGAGACATTGTGGAACAGAAAGGAGCAATTTTTTTCTCCTAATCTCTCAGGCAGAGCTAGATAGAATAGGTTTGTCTCCACCAAAAAAAAAAAAAACACACAGAAGTCTGGGAAATAAGCCCCTCAATGCCTCCCCCTGCGGGGGGCACTTGTGTGGGAGGTAGAAGCATCCCTGGAGGCAATGCCAGGCTTCTCCAGGCTCCCGGGGGACTTGTTGCCTCTTTCTTCAGACAGAAGCAAACAACCAGCCACGGAGCATGTAGTGAACTAGTAGGAGAGAAAGGGTGTGTGTGTGTGTGTGTGTGTGTGTGTGTGTGTGAAATAACCAAGATGACAGGGGAGGGAGTGACAGGAGGGTGAAGGCGTTGAGACTGACTTGGCCACTCAGAAGCTGCATGGTTCCCCTTCAGGAGACTTTTCCTGGGAGGCTCTTCAGGAACCAATGGTCGAGCTGCTCCTGACTTTGTATTAGCCTGACCTGCAGAAGGACTTTCCTAGAGGGCTGGGATCCTTATCCATGCACTATCCTCTTTGCTCCCAAACCTGGCTTTGTCATGAGATGTAGCAGCATTTGAAGTCTTTTGGTGTGAGCACTCATGGAACTCACAACAACGGGAAGGTACAAGGGGCTCAGGTTAAACTGAATGGAAGACCCAATGGGGTCTCCCATGGCATCTGAAGCCCCCTCCCCACCTGTGTAAGCTCATAAGCTAAGTGGCCCTGGCTTGATAACAGGATGGACATTTATCTTCTGAACACCTCTGGGTTCCATCAGAAATATCAGTATAACACAAAGATGAGACTGTCATTACCGTCATAAACCAGAAACCCTCAAGCAAGGGCTTCCACTGTCAAAGGCTGAATATTTTAAAGCTTGTAACCTCACAACCCTAAGTGAGCAGGGACCTTATTGTCTCCTTTTACACATAAGGACACTGAGGCTCCAGGAAATGCCATAGAACTTCCATAATGACACAAGACTGTGCAACATGATTTGCCCCAACTTGGACCCCAGAGCCATCAAGAAGGGTCTTGGTGGGGCAGAAATGAATCCCTATGTTCCAAGAGCTTCTGAGATGTTGCTTCCTCGCCTTCTAGAAATAAATCAACCTCACTAATCTGAAACTCTCTGTTCCTTTCTTTACTGCCCCCAGAAGAGCAGAATGGCCAGGACACCTACCAGGACTCCCCTGCAGGGTGGGCTTTCTGGATGGAAAACCAGCCCTGCTTCAACAGCTACCACAGAAGGTGCCCCAGGGAAACCTGAGGGGGGGCAGTTAGTCTGTGCTTTTTCTCTCCTTGAAACAATGCCTGTCAACCTGCTGTGGGGCTGCACACAGAATATAGAATACAGAAGCCTCAGAAGAGCCTGGGACTTCCAAGACCAACACACTCTGCTTCTGCCCTTCACAGGAGTGTGAGGGGCTAGGTCCTTCCCAAAGGCAACTCCTTCAAATGTGTATTACACCCAGAATCACTACAGAAGCGTCCTCAGTGGTCTTTAGTACAACTGGGTGGGAGTCACTGATTGTGAATTTCTGCCTTAACAACCCAGGATGAAACGCCCACCAGCAAGTGGGAAGACACACTCATTTCTGAACATCTCCTAGGGATTTTCCTGTTTCCTATCATTATCGTTTTCCAGTTTTGTCCAGTAAATGAAATCCAAGAGTTAGCAAGTCTTCTCATGTGCAGGGACATGGGAAAAACTGGTAAGCAAGGACACTCACACACACCTCTTAAGCCCTCAGTGTTCAGTACTCATGTGGGGTGCACCTGCAAATCGAATGGGGTTCAGGTGTTGTCTTATCTATACTGGAGGCAGGTGTTGGCCTGCATATGTAGCAAAGGGCTCAGACAGGGCCATGACAGGATGGGTGATGGCAGACAGCTGCCTATTCTCAGAATTCAGCTCTCAGGTCTGAGACCAGGAATTAGTGAGAGTCTATGCCTTTTACAATCACTTATAATCACAAAGTGTCCATAGCAATGTTAGTGTGCTGAGAGGTTTCTGGGACCTCAAAGTTTGTGTTATCACCTCGTAAAGTAATCCCATTTGTTTCTTTTTTTAAAATTTTAAGATGGGGTCTCACTATTTGCTTAGGACTTTGCTGAGGTGCTGAGACTGGCTGAACTACCTCAGCCTCTCAAGTCGCTAGGACTACAGGCATGTACCACCAAGTACAACCTGATCCTCCCTTTTAATTGCAGAGGACTTCTGGATGCAAAATCTCTCCAAAGCCTCCTACTCCTCAGGACGCCATAATGCTGTACCTTCCACATTCCCAAAGGACTTGCCATCAGCAGTGGGGAGCATGGTCAGCAGAGGGCCTCCTGCTTCCAGAGTTCTCAGGGCCTGCTCTGCTGCCAATTGCACTGCCCAAGGGCTTTGTTTCCTGAGCAGCCCAGGTCCAAGTGCTACAGAGGTGGGGGCACCTAGTCTCCATTTAGCCCAATGAAGGCAACTCTTGGCAGGGCATATTTGCCCCAGAGGACTGAGTCTTCAGAAGGTCCACCTGGACTTCCCTTCAAACACCTCACATCCCATACTCCACCTCAGCATTGCCACCAGGAGACCTGACCCTCAGTACACTTCCCACCCAGGCTTGCCTGTCTTGCTAGAATCCTCTAAGCCAACTCAATGACACTTCCTGATAAAGAGAGGACACCTGCAGACCTTGCAAACAGAAGTCAAGACCAGAAACCAATTCTACAAATTCAGAGAGTCCTAGAAGAACTGATGTTGGGACATTAGAGATAGTTGAGAACTCTCCTTTGACCTTGAAATTTCAGTCCATAAGTATAAGATCTCCTCCAAGCATGCTACCCTATGAAACAGGAGATGTGTATGAGGCAGGCCACAGCCCTGTCTACTCTGCCTGGAGGAGACTGAGCTAAGTGACCCTTGAATCAATCTTCAAATCTCTCACAACCTAGCAATCTAGCAACCAAATCCAACACACATCCACCTTATCCTAGAGGCAGCAAATGAGATGAAGTCTATTTGCCATTTTGATACCTTATTGTTCTATTATTATTATTATTATTATTATTATTATCACTTTTGCTTTGGTCTGAAAGCTGTGTCGCCCTAATATTCATAAGTTGAGATCCTAGTCACCAGGAGGATGGCACTAGGAGATGGAGGCCTTTCGGGAAGAATTTAGGACAAGCAACCCCAGTGAGCTGGCTCACTCCTTCACCTGGGTGAGACACAGGGAGGGGCACCGTCTATGAACAAGCCAGTGAACCTGACAGCACCTGGTCTAGCACTTGCCACCTCCAGAACTTTATAACTTTAAAGTCTGCATTAGGACAGTAAAATCCTCTCCCATCCCATTTGTAAATATGATTTTTTTAAGAAAAAGCTTATGTGTCCCTGGGTGCAGTTTCACTACTATAAAATACAAAACGGAAAGACAGAATTACTAATTTTCTTGTGACTCTTACAGTTCTACAGCTGTACCCCCCACAACATGTGTCAGTCCTCATTTTAAGAGGTGTCACACTTTATTTTTCTATACTGCTTAAGATAAGGATGCACTTGCCTGGACTATATATTTACCTATATAAACTCTTACTGGGAGCTCATGTGGGGGCTCCCCTGAACACGGTGACCTTTTAACTGGATTGTCCAGTGTGGAGTGTAGGCTTCTAAGAGAAGATGGAGCCCGCTGAACATTGATGTTAGACTCACTCCTTAGCACCTGAGGAACCCCTTGGGGGAGGTGCAAAGAACACTGCTTTGGGGCCAGTTGTGTGGATGTGAAAAGGACCACACCCACTAAGTACGAGGGCTCCCTGCTGCCCTGCTGGCCCTTGCTCATATTGGCCCCACTTCTTCTCAGCAGAAAGGCCCCCTGGTTGACAGGTACATCTCAAGTTATAGTGGAACCTCAGAAGAGGCACCTGGCAAGTAATGCTCAGAGTTACTTAGTGAATGTCCAGGATCACGGAAAGTGGCTTACGTCCAAAAATGTGAATTTGTGAAAAGATTTTGAAAGAGAGGTTGGAGGTCCTTTTCTGGTTGACCATAGTTTATGAAAAGGAAGGAGAACAGAGGAGAAAAAGGAAGAAGGGTAAATCTGGAAGACAGTAAGCACTTAGTTTGATACAGAAAAATGCTAAAGTGTGCATGCATTTAAACCGTAATGATCTGGAGTTATAAGTAGCATTTTTTGATGACACAAAATTTTAGTTGCTTCACATTTGCATTGTTAAGAAGTCACTGAAATCTCAAACTTATGGCATCATGAAATGCTATGTAGCTCAAGATTGGAGCTACCAATTGACAGAGTATCACGCAGAGAGAAGTGCAGGGCATCAAGAGCATGCTCCGAGAGCTCAGAATGTCTACATGGGAAGAGAAGGTTCACCACGGGACACACATGCACTCCCAGACTTTTCTTGACCTTGTCATAACAGGATTGTGAACACCATATAAATGATCTTTATGATAACCACTATTACTATTTTCTATACTGTATCATAATAAATGAGACCAAAACACCATGTTATATCTATGATGAAGTGTTTATATCATGGATCACGAAGACAATGTATGGGACAAGAAAGGTATGTGACAGTTTGTTAAATATGCAGATTCCAAAGATGGAAATGACTTATTTATGGATTAGTAATTTTAACATGTAAAATATTCATTCAATCAATGAGTATTTCTTGAGCACCTTCTATGTGTCAGTCCTCATTTTAAGAGGTGTCACATTTTATTTTTACCTAGAAGTATCTATTATTTTTATGTCATTTAAAGATGTTATTAATATAACTTTAAAGTCCATCATAGGATAATAAAATCCTCTCCCATCCCATTTGTAAATATATATATATATATATATATATNTTACGTGTCCCTGGGTGCAGTTTTATCACTATAAAATACAAAAAGGAGAGACAAAATTATTTATTTTCTTGTTACTATTACAGCTCTACAGCTACATCCCCCACATTGTACTCCGACATGGATATTAATAATGCCCATTCCAGAGAGACACGATGACCCGAGATGAGTGACATGGATATGAAACACAGGAGATCACCAGACTGAGAGCCCAGGGCAGCCTACGTGTGTGTGTGTGTGTGTGTGTAACTAATAACAAGATGACAGGGGAGGGGAGGGTGAAGGAGTTGAGACTGACTTGGCCTCTTAGAAGCTGCATGGTTCCCCTTCAGCAGACTTTTCCTGGGGGGGCTTCCCATGAACCAATAGTCAACTATTCCTGACCTTATATTAGCCTGACCTGCAGAAGGAATTTCCTAGAGAACCGGATACCTTCTATGTGCATTGACCCATGAGATTGTCATTACTCTCATGAACCAGAAACCCTCAAGCAAGGGCTTATGCTATCACAGGCTGAATATTTTGCCCTTGGACCTCACAACTGTAAGTAAGCAGGGATCCTATTGTCTCCTTTTACACATAAGGACCCCGAGGCTCCAGGAAATGCCATAGTCCTTACATAATGACACAAGAGAGCTCAACAGGATTTACCCCATCTTGGACCCCAGAGCCCTCAAGGAGGTTCTCATTGGGGCAGAAATGAACCCATATATTCCTAGAGCTTCTGAGATGCTGCTTCCTCACCTTCTGATAAATCAACTCCACTAACCTGAAACTTTCTGTTTCTTTCTTTACTGCCCCCAGAATGCTTGTGTCACCCTAATATTCATAAGTTGAGATCGTAGTCACCAAAGAGAATGGCACTAGGAAGTGAGGGTCTTTGGGGATGAGTTTGGGACAAGCAACCCCAGTGAGCTGGCGCACTCCTTCACCTGAGTGAGACACAGGGAGGGGCACCGTCTATGAACAAGCCAGTGAACCTGACTTCACCTGGGCTAGCACTTGCCACCTCCAGAACCGTGAGGAAGAAATTTTTCTTTTTTTGTAAGTGATCTTGTTTATAGTATTTTGCCTGGATACACAAATACTATTTCTTTCCCGGAAATGGCATATTAAATTGAAAAGTTTTGAAATTTTTGTGATATTCTATATTGTAAGTTGGGTAAACCTTTCACCCTTCTGAAGAGATAAATACCTTTCTACTTTATTGATTTTGAGGTCTGGCAAAGGTAGAGCATAAGCTGTTATAGGCAACACTGCTTAAGATAAGGATGCACTTGCCAGGACTGTATATTTATCTATATAAACTCTTAGTGGGAGCTCATGCTGGGGGCTCCCCTGAACATGGTGACCATTTAACTGGATTATCCCATGTGGAGTCTAGGCTTCTAAGAGAAGGTGGATCCCCTGCACATTGAAGTTAGACTCATTCCTTTGCACCTGAGGTACCCCTTGCAGGTGTGCTAAAGAACACTGGTTTGGGGCCAGCTGTGTGGATTTGATAAACACCACACCCACTATGTAAGAGAGCTCAGGGCTGCCCTGCTGGCCTTTGCTTTTCCTGGCCCCTCTTCTTCTCAGCAGACAGGGAGTCCCCTGGTTGACAGGTACAACCCAAGTGTTAGTGGAGCCTCAGAAGAGGACACCTGGCAGGTAATGCTCAGAGTTACTTAGTGAATGTCCAGGATCACGGAAAGTGGCTTACGTCCAAAAATGTGAATTTGTGAAAAGATTTTGAAAGAGAGGTTGGAGGTCCTTTTCTGGTTGACCATAGTTTATGAAAAGGAAGGAGAACAGAGGAGAAAAAGGAAGAAGGGTAAATCTGGAAGACAGTAAGCACTTAGTTTGATACAGAAAAATGCTAAAGTGTGCATGCATTTAAACCGTAATGATCTGGAGTTATAAGTAGCATTTTTTGATGACACAAAATTTTAGTTGCTTCACATTTGCATTGTTAAGAAGTCACTGAAATCTCAAACTTATGGCATCATGAAATGCTATGTAGCTCAAGGTTGGAGCTAGCCATTGACAGAGTATCACGCAGAGAGAAGTGCAGGGCATCAAGAGCATGCCGACAGCTCAGAATGTCTACATGGGATGCGAAGGTTCACCACGGGACACACATGCACTCTCAGAGTTTCTTGACCTTGTCATAACAGGAATGACATAGGTCATTATATAAATGATCCTTATGATAACCACTATTACCGTTTTCTATACAGTAAAAAAAAAAAAGTAAATGCCACTAAATACACCATGTTATCTCTAGATGAAGGGTTTATATCATGGATCACAAAGAAAAAGTATGGGTCACGAAAGGTAAGTGACAATTTGTTGAGTATGCAGATCCCAAATGTGGAAATGACTTATTTATGGATCAGTAATTTTAACATGTAAAATATTCATTTGGTAAATGAGTATTTCTTAAGCGCCTTCGATGTGCCAGTCCTCTTTTTAAGAGGTGTCACACTTTATTTTTACCTAGAAGTATCTATTATTTTAATGTCATTTAAAGATATTATTAATATGACTTTTAAGTCCATCATAGGGTTACACAATCCTCTCCATCCCATGTAAAAATATATATGTATATTTTTTAAAAAAGGCTTACGTTTCCCTGGGTGCATTTTCATCACTATGAAATACAAAAAGGAGAGACAAAATTATTTATTTTCTTGTGATTATTATGGCTCTATAGGGACACCCCCACATTTTTACTCCAATATAGATGTTAATAATGCCCTTTCCAGAAAGACAGGTTGAGGAGATGGGTGACATGAATAGGAAACCCATGAGGTCACCAGACAGAGCCCAAGGCGGACTAAGCACTAGGCTGTGTGTGTGTGTGTGTGTGTGTGAGAGAGAGAGAGAAATAACCAAGATGACAGGGGAGGGGAGGGTGAAGGAGTTGAGACTGACTTGGCCACTCAGAAGCTGCATGGTTCCCCTTCAGGAGACTTTTCCTGGGGGGCTCCTCATGATCCAATAGTCAAACTGCTCCTGACTTAGTATTAGCCTGACCTGCAGAAGGATATTCCTAGAGGACTGGATACCTTCTGTGTGCACTGACCGACGAGATTGTCATTACTGTCATAAACCAGAAACACTCAAGCAAGGTCTTATGCTGTCAAAGACTGAATATTTTACCCTAGGACCTCACAACCTTAAGTGAGCAGGGATCCTATTGACTGCTTTTACGCTAAGGTCACTGAGTCTCCAGGAAATGCCATAGTACTTCCATAATGACACAAGAAAGCCAATACAATTTACCCCAACTCAGACCCCAGAGACCTCGAGGAGGGTCATGGTGGGGCAGAAATTAATCCCAAAGTTCCTAGAGCTTTTCAGATGTTGCTTCCTCACATTCTGGAAATAAATCAACTCCACTAACCTGAAATTTTCTATTTCTTCCTTTACTGCCCCCAGAAGAGCAGACTGGCCAGGACACCTACCAGGACTCCCCCTGCAGGGTGGGCTTTCTGGATGGAAAACCAGCCCTGCTTCAACAGCTACCACAGAAGGTGTCCCAGGGAAACCTGAGG
Source organism: Marmota marmota marmota (assembly GCF_001458135.2). NCBI lineage: Eukaryota > Metazoa > Chordata > Mammalia > Rodentia > Sciuridae > Marmota > Marmota marmota. The sequence goes on from NW_026000108.1 coordinate 11,059,401, forward strand.
GGGGGGGCAGTTAGTCTGTGCTTTTTCTCTCCTTGAAACAATGCCTGTCAACCTGCTGTGGGGCTGCACACAGAATATAGAATACAGAAACCTCAGAAGAGCCTGGGACTTCCAAGACCAACACACTCTGCTTCTGCCCTTCACAGGAGTGTGAGGGGCTAGGTCCTTCCCAAAGGCAACTCCTTCAAATGTGTATTACACCCAGAATCACTACAGAGTCGTCCTCAGTGGTCTTTAGTACAACTGGGTGGGAGTCACTGATTGTGAATTTCTGCCTTAACAACCCAGGATGAAACGCCCACCAGCAAGTGGGAAGACACACTCATTTCTGAACATCCCCTAGGGCTTTTCCTGTTTCCTATCATTTTTGTTTTTCCTTTTTGTACAGTAAAAGAAATCCAAGAGTTAGCAAGTCTTCTCATGTGCAGGGACACGGGAAAAACTGGTAAGTGAGGACACTCACACACACCTCTTAAGCCCTTAGTGTTTAGTACTCTTGTGAGGTGCATCAGTGCCTCGAATGGGGGCTCGGGTGTTGTCTTATCTATGCCAGAAGCAGGTGTTGGTCCACCTATATAGCAAAGGACTCAGACAGGGACTTGACAGGATGAGTGATGGCAGTCAGTGGCCTATCCTCAGCATTCAGGTCTGAGACCAGGAGTTAGTGAATGTCAACGGCTTTAACAATCACTTCTAAATGGCAAAGTGTTCATGGCAATATTAGTGTGCTGAGAGGTTTCTGGGACCTCATAGCATTTGTATTCAACTTGCAAAATGATCCTCTCTATTTTTATTTTTTTAAATTTAATTTTGAGACAGGATCTCACTATTTGCTTAAGGCTTGCTGAGGTTTTGAGACTGGTTGAACTTGTGATCCTCCTGCCTCAGCCTCCCAAGTCACTAGGACTACAGGCATGCACCACCAAGCCCAACCTGACCCTCCCTTTCAATTGCAAAGGAATCCTAGATGCAGCAAACTCTCACAAGACTCCTACTCCTCAGGAAGCCATAATGCTGTGCCTTCCAGATTCCAAAGGTCTTGCCATCAGCAGTGGGGAGCATGGTCAGCAGAGGGCCTCCTGCTGCCAAAGTCCTCAGGGTCTGTTCTGCCAATTGAACTGCCCAAAGGCTTTATCTTTCCTGAGCAGCCCAGATCCAAGTGCGTAGAGAGGTGGGGGCACAAAGTCTCCATTTAGCCCAATGAAGGCAACTCTTGGCAGGGCATATTTGCCCCAGAGGACTGAGTCTTCAGAAGGTCCACCTGGACTTCTCTTCAAACATCTCGCATCCCAAACTCCACCACAGCATTGCCACCAGGAGTCCTGACCCTCAGTACACTTCCTGCCCAGGCTTGCCTGTCTTGCTAAAATCCTCTAAGCCAACTCAATGACACTTCCTGATAAAGAGAGGACACCTGCAGACCTCGCAAACAGGAGGCAAGACCAGACACCAATTCTACAAATTCAGAAAGTCCTAGAAAAACACATGTTGGGGCAATAGAGATAGTTGAGAACTCTCCTTTGACCTTGAAATTTCAGTCCATAAGTATAAGATGCCCTCCTAGCATGCTACCCTATGAAACGGGAGATATGTATGAGGCAGGCCACAGCCCTGCCTACTCTGCCTGGAGGAGACTGAGCTAAGTGACCCTTAAATCAATCTTCACATCTCTCACAACCTAGCACTCTAGCAACCAAATCCAACACACATCACCTTATCCTAGAGGCAGCAAATGACATGAAGTCAATTTGCCATTTGAAGCCTTATTGTTTTCTTCTTCTTCTTCTTCTTCTTCTTCTTCTTCTTCTTCTTCTTATTATTATTACTTTTGCTTCATCTGAATGCTTATGTCCCCCTAATATTCATAAGTTGAGATCCTAGTCACTAGGAGGATGGCACTAGGAGGTGGAGGCCTTTGGGGACAGGTTTAGGACAAGCAACCCCAATGAGCTGGCTCACTCCTTCACCTGTGTGAGATACAGGGAGGGGCACCATCTATGAACAAGCCAGTGAACCTGACAGCACCTGGTCTAGCACTTGCCACCTCCAGAACCGTGAGGAAGAAATTTCTTATTTATTTATTTATTTTTTTGCTGGATACACAATACAATTTCCTTTCCCTTAAATGCAAATTAAATTGAAATGTTTGGAAATTTTTGTGATATTCAGTATTGTAAATTGGGTAAATCTTTTACCCTTCTGAAGAGACAAATATCTTTCTAATTCTGTTCCTTTTGAGGTCTGACAAAGGTAGAGCATCAGCTGTTACTAGGCCACACTGCTCAAGATAAGGATGCCCTTGCCAGTACTATATATTTTTCTATATAAAGTCTTAGTGGGAGCCCAAGCTGGGGACTCCCCTGAATATGGTGACCTTTGAACTGGATTGTCCCTTGTGGAGTACAGACTTCTAAGAGAACATGGACCCCCCTGCACACTGAAGTTAGACTCATTCCTTTGCACCTGAGGTACCCCTTGCATGTGCTAAAGAACACTGGTTTAGGGTCAGCTATATGGATTTGATAAAGACCACACCCACTAAGTAAGAGAGCTCAGGGCTGCCCTGCTGTCCCTTGCTTATCCTGGCCCCACTTCTTTTCAGTAGACAGGCCTCCTGGTTGTCAGGTACATCTCAAGTTTTAGTGGATTCTCATAAGAGGACACCTGTCAGATAGTGCTCAGAATTACTTAGTGAATGTTCAGGTTCATGGAAAGTGACTTACATCCAGAAAATTTGAATGCATGAAAAGATTTTGGAGAAGTTGGAGTTCGTTTTTCGACTGACCATAATTTATGAGAAGGAAAGAGAATGGATGAGAGAAGGGAAGAAGGGTAAATCTGGAAGACAGTAAGCACCTAGTTTGAAGCAGAGAAATGCTAAAGTGTGCATGCATTTAAATCATTATGATCTTCAGTTATACGTAGCATTTTCTGATGACACCAAATTTTAGTTGCTTCACATTTCTGTTGCTAAGAAGTCACTGAAATCTCAAACTATGGCATCATAAAATGCTACGTAGGTCAAGATTGTAGCTAGGCGTTGACAGAGTATCATGCAGAGAGAAGTGCAAGGCACCAAGAGCATGCAGAGATCTCAGAAGATCTACAGGGGAAAGAGAAAGTTCACCACGGGACACACATGCACTTCTGGACTTTTGTTTACCTTGGCATAACAGCATTGTGAATACCATATGGATGATCTTTATGATAACCATTTTCCATACTGTAACAAAAATAAATGACACCAAAACACCACGTTATCTCTAAGATGAAGTGTTTATATCATGTATCAAAAAGACAATGTATGGGTCATGAAAGGTACATGACAATTTGTTAAATCTGCAGATTCCAAAAATGGAAACTACTTCTTCATGGATTAGTAATTTTAACATGTAAAATATTCATTCCTTCAACGAGTATTTTTGAGCACCGTCTATGTTCCAGTCCCCTTTAAGAGGTGTCACGATTTATTTTTACCTAGATGTATCTATTATTTTTATGTCATTTAAAGATATTAATAATTCAACTTTAAAGTCTATTATAGGATAATAAAATCCTCCCCCATCCCATGTATAAATATAATTTTTTTAAAAAAGGATTACGTTTCCGAGCGTACAGTTTTAACATTATAAAATACAAAAAAGGAGAGACAAAATTACTAATTTTCTTGTGACTCTTACAGCTCTAAAGCCACACCCCACACATTTGTACTCCAACATGAATGTTAATAGTCCCATTCCAGAGAGACAGGTTGAGCAGATGAGTGACATGGACAAGAAACACAGGAGATCACCAGACAGAGAGCTCAGGACGGCCTACGTGTGTGTGTGTGTGTGTGTGTGTGTGTGTGTGTGTGTGTGAGAGAGAGAGAGAGAGAGAGAGAGAGAGAAACAAGATGACAGGGGAGGGGAGGGGGAAGGACTTGAGACTGACTTGGCCACTCAGAAGCTGCATGGTTCCCCTTCAGGAGACTTTTCCTGGGAGACTCCTCAGGAACCAATGGCTGAGCTGCTCCTGACTTTGTATTAGCCTGACCTGCAGAAGGACTTTCCTAGAGGGCTAGGCACCTTATCCATGCACTGTCCTCTTTGCTCCCAAACCTGGCTTTTTCTTGAGATGTGGCAGCAATTGAAATCCTTTGGTGTGAGCACTCATGGAACTCACAGCAACAGAAAGGTACAAGGGGCTCAGGTTAGACTGAATGGAGGCCAATGGGTTCTCCCACAGCTTGTGAAGCCTCCTTCCCACCTGTGCAAGCCCAGAGGACAAGTGGCCCTGGCTGGTTAACAAAATAGACACGTTTTTCTTCTGAACAACTCGGGGTTCCACCAGAAACATCAGGGTAACCAGAAGATGAGATTGTCATTACTCTCATGAATCAGAAACACTCTAGCAAGGGCTTCCACTGTCAAATGCTGAATATTTTACCCCTGTGACCTCACAAGACTAAGTGAGCAGGGATCCTATTGTCTCCTTTCACATATAAGGACACTGAGGCTCCAGGAAATGCCACTGAACTCACATAGTGACACAAGACTGTGCAACACGATTTACCCCAACACGGATGCCAGAGCCCTTAAGGAGGGTCTCAGTGGGGCAGAAATTAATCACAACATTCCTAGAGATTCTGAGATGTTGCTTCCTCACCTTCTGATAAATCAACTCCACTAACCTGAAACTTTCTGTTCCTTTCTTTACTGTCCCCAGAAGAGCAGAATGGCCAGGACACCTACCAGGACTCCCCCTGCAGGATGGGCTGTTCTGGATGGAAAACCAGCCCTGCTTCAACAGCTACCACAGAAGGTGCCCCAGGGAAACCTGAGGGGGGCAGTTAGTCTGTGCTTTTTCTCTCCTTGAAACAAAGCCCAACCTGCTGTGGGGCTGCACACAGAATATAGAATACGGAAGCCTCAGAAGAGCCTGGGACTTCCAAGACCAACACACTCTGCTTCTGCCCTTCACAGGAGTGTGAGGGGCTAGGTCCTTCCCAAAGGCAACTCCTTCAAATGTGCATTACACCCAGAATCACTACAGAAGCGTCCTCAGTGGTCTTTAGTACAACTGGGGGGGGAGTCACTGATTGTGAATTTCTGCCTTAACAACCCAGGATGAAACGCCCACCAGCAAGTGGGAAGAGACACTCATTTCTGAACATCTCCTATGGGAAGAGACACTCATTTCTGAACATCTCCTAGGGCTTTTTCTGTTTCCTATCATTATCGTTTTTCCTTTTTGTACAGTAAATGAAATCCAAGAGTTAGCAAGTCTTCCCATGTGCAGGAACATGGGAAAAAACTGGTAAGCAAGGACACTCACACACACCTCTTAAGCCCTCAGTGTTGAGTACTCACGTGGGGTGCAGCTGGGCATCCAGTGGGGGCTCAGGTGTTGTCTCATCTATGGTGAAGGCAGGTTTTGGACAGCAAATGTAGCAAAGGGCTCAGACAGGGCCATGACAGGATGGGTGATGGCACACAGCTGTCTGTTCTCAGCACTCCGGTATGAGACCAGGAATTAGTGAATGTCTATGGCTTTGACACTCACTTCTAAATGGCAAATTGTTCATGGCAATGTTAGTGTGCTGAGAGGTTTCTGGGACCTCAAAGTCTGTGTTACCAACTTGTAAAATAACCCTCTTTCTTTCTTTCTTTTAAAATTTTGATTCACTATTTGCTTGGGGCCTTGCTGAGGTGCTGAGACTGGCTGAACTTGTGATCCTCCTGCCTCTGCCTCCCAAAGATGGGAATGATTTCTGTATGGATTAGTAATTTTTAACATGTAAAATATTCATTCCTTCAATGAGTATTTCTTGTACACCCTCTGTGTTCCAGTCCTCTTTTTCAGAACTGTCAGAATTTATTTTTACCTAGATGTATCTATTATTTTTATGTCATTTAAAGATATTATTAATTTAACTTTAAAGTCCATCATAGGATAATAAATCCTCTCCCATCCCATGTGTGAATATATTTTTTTAAAAAGGCTTACATTTCCATGCATACAGTTTCAACACCATAAAATATAAAAAGTAGAGACAAAATTACTAATTTTCGTGCGACTATTTCAGCTCTACAGCTACACTCTCCACATTTGTCCTCCAATATGGATATTAATAGTGCACATTCCAGAGAGACCCTAACCCTAACCCTACCCTAACCCTAACCCTAACCCTAACCTTCCTCCATATTGGAGGAAGTGAGTGACATGAATATGAAACACATGAGATCACCAGACACAGAGCCAAGGACCGATGTCAGGATAGAAAGGAAAATAGTAATAAAAGTTATCATAAAGTGAAATGCCAAGTCCCCGACCGAGAGCAACTGCAAAGGAGAAATGAGAAGACTGGTTAATGAAGTTGAGATTAATTGAGAGTGAAAAGGCACGATTAGTATTAAAACTTAACAAAACCAGGACAGATTTTTTTTTTTTTAGAAGAGAGTCAGCTGCAGTCATCTGAGCTCAGATGCAGCAGCTCCTTGAAGTCCTGCCCGGACTTTGACCCCCACCTTCAAGGAAGCTCATGCTTACTCTTCATATACATCCTCTGATTCCATGCGGCGGTAGTGCTTGGCCAGCTTCACAGCGATGATTAGAGCCGGTAGTAAAAGAAAAGTAGCTTTCCCTATGCCAAACCAAAACAAATTCTGGGGAGGAAAAAAAAAATCAAAAAGTTAAATTAAAATTTAAGAAAATTAAATACTTGAAGATGGGCAATGTAAAATAACAGCTGCTTATTAGAAAATATGTGTTTTGCAATCTTTTATAAATGAATCTTCATTTTGTTCTTTAAATTTATTTGTGAACGTAACATGAACCAGCCATTGTCTGAAGGGCCACATGCTACAATCCAGTTTGTTTTTCTGAAAACTTTGAGTAGATCCTATATTTATTATATAATTACATTTATTTTCCAGACGACAAACAGAAACAGCCAGCAGTGTAGCCAGGATTTCACTTAGGACACTCCAGGAAAACTCCAAGTCTCGCCCTCCACAGCTCCCTTGGCTGCCCCAGCCGTCCAGCCTGCAGGATGGCCAGCTGTCCGGTCTGAGTCCACACCCCTTCTCGGAGCTAGACTCATGAAACTTTCTCGCTTTGATCTGCATCTGAGCAGTGGAGGCGCAGCAGCCTCACCCCATAACACAACTGTGTCAACAAGACAGAAGCAAAGCTGGCCACACACCAGCATCTCAAGAGAAGTCTTGTGTTTCATGTTAACCACCCTGAAGGTGGGCCACAGGCTGAGTTCAACCATGTTTTACTTAAAAAGAAAAATTAAAGTGTCCTTTAAAAAACAGTTGCCAATATTTATAAGTCAGATCTCACACATAAACCTGAACTTAATGTCTTTTCTTGAAAAATCTGAGATTGCATTTCATATCCTGGACCCTTTTGCCCATGAGACAATAGCCAACAGCAGAAGAGTCATGCTTCTCCCTCAAGAGCAGCATTTGCCCTCCTTTGGGCACAGACCATGTCATCCTTTGAAGAGTGAAACCCCAAGTACCTTAATGTTACCAAACAAAGCAGTAACAGCTATGCACAGTGTGACCCTGTGGTACACACAGGCTGGTACCACTTCTGATCAGCATCCTTCTTGGTTGGCCTTGTAAGCCTGCACATTCCAGGCTCCTATGGAAGTTCAAGTCTGAGCCCTGCCTCGGGACAATGCTGCAGGACCACCAGAGCAGCTTCCCCAGCCACCATGAGGCAGAAGGCAGCTGGGACACCAGCCTCCACCTGCTGTCCCAGCCTGGCCAGGCAGCATTATTGCGCTCCTGGATGAGCTGGCTGTTGTTTTTGGTGGCATCTCCCTGGCCTCTAATTTCCAGGCTTTCCGGTCTTCTGACAGCCACATCCATTCCCTGGAAGCTTCCTAAATCCTTTGAGGAGTGATCAAGATACTAAAGAGACATGGTGGCCAACCTGCATCTATTTTGTTGGTGCAGTGGGGTTCCCAGAGCTCTTCCTCGCTGTACACCACCAGCAGCAAAGACCCAGCCTGTTATCCCCTGAGCAGCCTCTAGACCTCTCCTTTTTCTGCCCCAGTCTTTACAGAGAGGCATCTAGAAGCTGGGTGATTTGCCTGGTTGGTGATGGGAGATGGAGAATGGACCAGGACGAGGTCAATTCAGAATCAATCAGGTGAACCCAGGACTGGCCTAATGAGGACTTCCACAGAAGCTGGCAGCAAGGGCCACCAAACACAGGACAGACGGGGCAAGAAGTTGCCACGGGAGGTAAGCAGCCAAGAAGCCATGGCCTGGGGTGCCAGAGTGGAAGGATCATTCCCCTTGGGGCTATGCAAGTCCAGCTGGCAAATGAACTTGTGAGCAGGGAAGAGGGAGATGGAGAAAGAGAGCAGGGATGCACTGAGTTCTCTGATCAGCATGCCTTAGGAATGCTGTGTGCCAGCAAAGGGTACAGCAGCGCCCTCTGTCGTGCAGTTCAGTGTAGTGTGTGTTGCAGAGGCCAGATCTTGGAGATACACACTGGTGCGTAATTCAACAGCAATTATATTTCTCAGGAAAAGCACAGAATTCTGTGGGAATGTGGAAAAGGGATCCTGTAAGTTTGGAGGATCATAAAATCCTTCCAGAGAAAAGGATACAGTTCAGAAAACTGAACAACAAAGGACTGCTAACAGCTACAGAGGGTGTTCATGTACCAGTAATGGTGTCAAGGGCTTTACATGGAAGGTAGCTGAACCATCAAAACAGCCCCATTCGGGTGATGAAGCTCAGGAAATGTCAATGGTGTTTCAAAGTCAGAGTTCAGAAAGGGTAGAAGTGGCATTTGAATTCAGAGTCCATGTTCTCAACCTCTGCTAACAGATCTGAGAAGTTAGTCCAATGCATAGGAAGGGTGGGGAGAAGAGAGAAAGAGAGAGGGAGACGGTCTGCAGACCGGAAGTTGGGCATGTGCAAAGGCCTAGAGGTGGGGAACTTTGAAGAAGTGAAAAGAATTGAGCATGTCTGGAGCCCAGGGAGAAAGGTGGGAAGCAGCACATAATGCGACCTGGGTGGGCAGGACGCCATCGTGCTAGGCTGGCGTGTTCTCTGAAGGGTGCTGGCCTTCATCATGGTAGCAAGGGGAAACCACCACGGCACTCTGAGCAGAAGAAGCAAGAGAATCTGCCCACAGACAGGGTCAGTGCAAGCTGAGGGTGAACAGAGGCGAGCAACAAATTTGATAAACCGAATCTGCCGTCCCAGGTGTCACATGTTAAAGCAATTTTAAAACAAAAATGAAGCCTGGATTTTAGCACTGGGCTTGTGCAGAAAGTCACATGAAGAATCTCCTGATATTAGCTATCAGCACAGCAAGGAGTCTTCCTTTCTGATTGTTCCCACCAAGAGGAGTCTCCCAACTTCCAAGTGTGATTTTAGTAAGGAACGAGTAGCTGTAAACAGGACTGTCACTGTTTTGGTCTACTGGGTATCATAACACACTGATCTAAATTTTAGGGTTTAGGATTTGGGTTCTAAACCAAAATAAACCCCAACAGAAAACTAATATAAACAAATATTATAGTGTATTTCCATCTGGGGGGAAACAATCAAGATGATGGGTTTAACACGTCTGCTTTTGGAAGATGGAGTTCTCACCAGAGGGTCCACAATGAAGCCACACAGAATCACTTTAAAAGCAGAATCCATGGCGGTGGCCACAGGCTTGCAGGGCACCATCTTCTCAGTGACCTATGGAGGTGAGGGACATGGAAAAACTGAGTGAGCAGATCACCAAACCCCACAACGATTAGACCCTTGTGGCCCGTCTCACATAAGGACCTCCATTCCTCGGAGTTTCGGAGCTGACTGGGGGTTTGTGCGGATGAGTCCCACAGGTGTGAATCCAAGTACTTCAAAGCAAGAACCTTGTTCTCTCTGAGCCTCGGTTTCCAGTTTCCTCAAATGTTATGTGAACTAGAGGACCCACCCTTCAGGGTTGCTGAGAGAACTAAAAGCACACATATCCAGCAGTGGTTTAGACTGAATTTTTAGTCTGATCCCTTTGTTATATGACAAAGGAGGTGAGAAGCAAATGGAGGAACCCATGTCACAATGGTGTGCCAAGGGACAAGAGGGGATTTGGGAGGGGGAAGGGGCTCCCACCTGGTGGGCTGGTCTCAGAGGTCTTGGTCTCCACACTTCAAAGCCCTTCTACTTGGTGTCAGTCAAATCACCAGGAATTCAACCTCACTTCCTCCATATTTTACCCTAGACAATGACTGTCTTAGGACACCCCATTTATGTTCATAGAAGGTCAACTACTTACAGCCAGCTCCACCCACTCTAGGTAGTGTTCAAAATATCGTAAGATTTTTTTCGCAAATTTCTTCGTTTCCTAGAAAGAAACCGAAGATCAGTAATGCCACTAAAATGATGACAGCATACTCAAACACCACAGAGACTTAATTATGGAAACCTCACAGGCCCATTTATTGATTGGCTTATTTTAAGAAAGAAAACTCACTTCCACAATAACGGAGGAAATATCGTTTGTTATGAAGATCTGAACAGAATCCAAAGATTGCAGAATCTTGGTCACTTTCTCCTGGAAAACAGAATAGTAATTAGAAGGGGATCAAGTGATAAGAGGAATTAAACAGACAATATGAAAATCAATTTGAGTGCAGCTGTCCCTGGGAACACTGATTTCAAGAGCCCCTGGGATAGCAAGTTTAAAGATCTTCAAGTCCTCACATAAAATGGCAGGTGACCGACACATCCCACACCCTCCCATATACTTTAAGTCATCTCCAAATTACTTATAACGCCTGACACGATGTAAATACTATGCAAATAATCGTCACTGTATTTTTTAGGGGACAATGAGAAGAAAAACAGTCTGTATACGTCTAGTACAGACTTAGTTATTTCCCCCAAATATTTTCCGTTCTGTGGCTGGCTGGACCTGCAGATTCAGACCCCAGGGATCCGGACAGTCAGTAGTACTGGTGCCCCAGTCCAATGCCACCATGACCTGGCCCAGTCACCTGAGGTAGGGGAAGGAGAAGAGCCAAGATCAAGCATTTGGGGGTCAGCACTGGAGTGGAGCCTTCATAGGACTTCCTTCTAGGAGAACTCACAGCAAAGTGGGCAGGAGGGTGCTGCTGGCCACTGTTCCCGGAGTAGGTGGCTGACGACCTCAAGACCACCAAGCTGAGAACATACTAAGGTGTAGGAATTTGCCTGCACTGTCATTCCAAGATAGCACTGTGGCCAACCTGCATGAGACCTTGGTGCAAAATCTGAAAAAGGGTTCCTTTGCCCAAAGTGCTGAGCAACACAGCCTGACAAGTGGGTCACAACTGAGTCCTGGCCCTAGTGCTCCCTGGGCTGGGCCCCATGAATGCAACCCCAAACTGCATGCACTGCTGCTCCGAAGGGAGCAAAGGGCCTGTAGCCAGCAGGGTGTCTCTTGGGGTCCCTTGGCAAGGGATAAAGCATGATGAAATGGCCCCAGTAATTGGAGGTGTAGGGAGGGTCCTAGTGCAGAGTAAACCTGAATGTCTTCAGAGAAAGTGAGTCCTGGTATTGGTGAAGGAAGGAACACCGAGATTTTCACTGTGGGGCTCATAGCCAAAGCCTTTTGTGGGCAGCCTACCTACTCAACAAGGAAATATTTTCTTCCTTATTGAGTTGCTTGTTGGCATTTTGTATACAAGATGAATATAGCACAGCATAGAGCTGAGTTTCTGTTGTGGGTGTGTTTGTGGCTAGGGTACCCTTGCAGTAGAGCGCAGCAACTGTTCCAGACGACTGACACCTTCTCAGGCATGACTTCTCAGGGCTTAGAGCACATAGTTGGCCTTCCAAATTCACAGATTTTGCATTTGGGGATTCAACTAATCTTTTTGAGAAAAAAGTATATGGAACACATATGAGATTGTTTTCTTGTTATTATCCCCTAAACATTACAGTATAATAACTATTCATATAGCATTTGCATTGCATTGAGTAGTCTTAGTAATCTACAGAGAATTTAAAGTATATGAGAAGATGTGCAGAGGTTATATACAAATACTGTGTATGCCATTTTATGCAAGGGACTTCACCACTCATGGGTTCTGATGTCCATGGAGGGTTCTGGAACCAACCCCTCCCCCAGTGAGGGACAACTGTACTTCTCTGCTCTGACCATGATGATCATGGGTGTGGCCATGTGACTTGCTTTGGCCAGGGGAACATGACAAAGCAGAATGTGCTAGTTCTAACCAGTATCTTAAAACACAACTGGGTTCCTGTCACCCCAAACTCATGTACCCACTAAGAGCATGTGAGGTGGCCATGACAGGGGCTGCTCCTTCAGGCTGCCTATCTAAGGGGGGAGATAAGTTGAGCAGCCTGTGAGCAGCCCAGCAGTGAGATGGATGCAGTTAGAGGGCACTGAGCCTTGACACTGGTTTGCTAGGCATCGATAGCTCTGTGAGATTGCCCCATGTTACCTTCTAAGTTTCTACGCATCAAAATAGATTTCAGTTCTATAGACAACCTGCTAGGAGAGGTCAGCATTTATGGAAGCACAAGTAGAAGGGAAATGGTAGGAAAACCCAATTGGGTATTTAGATGGGTACATACCTGAGACTTTCTTTAAAATTTAAAGTACTTGTAAAAATCAATGTCTCTGAAATTCTATGCATGGTATTTAATAACAAACCCTGTGACAGAAAAACAAAATGCATCCTTGCCTTTAGTCCCCCACTTGTGTGTTGAAGTATCTTGATATTTTTTTGTGCATCATCCTGGTGAAAAAACAGAAAATATTGTCAAAACTATTAAACAAGGGAGCAAGAACACATGGCATGTGTCTCCTCGCTCCCCATAATAGCCATCAATCTGATCTTACACTGCAAAGGTCTCATTCTAGAAAAACCAACAAGTAACGATGTGCACCTGGTGTAAGAAATCAGGATACTTGTTCAAAAGCTTGGAAAGGGTGCAGATCACATGCAAGGTGCCCAAGAAATGCCTTTGAACTGATTTGATCAAAGTGGAAGGCATTTAAAACACAGCCTGCCCTACAGTGTGGCACCCCTGGATGATTTTGGTTTGGGGTGGTAAACTTATGAAGGGCTGGAGAGTGAATGAATATTTTGGGCTTTAGGCAATGGCCTGTTCCAACAACTCCACTTTACTTCACCTTTATAGCCAAGAGGAGCCACAGACAGTTTGGAAATAACTGGGCACCACCGTGTTGCAATAACTTTGTTTACAAAAGCTGGCAGGATTTGGCCTTCAGACTGCAGTTGGCTGACCCCCTTGTCTTTCTGTGGACAAGGTGCCCTAACTCTGAAAAGGCCAAGGGGTCCTGTCTGCTTGAAGACAAGCTGCAAAAGCAGTTTCTAATGTTAACAGATTTGTTCTGATCTGAACACAGATAGCAGAACAGAGTGATGAGCATGGCACACAGGAAAGTGAGCTCCTCCGCAGGAAGACGCTGCGCATCCTCCATGGAACTAGGAAGTCAGAAGGCAGAAAAGAAGAGAGAGACCGAGACGGAGAAAAAGCTCCATCAGGAAGGTTCAGATGTCAGAGCAGATAGACCTAATCCCCGTCTCCAGACTTGAGCAACCGACCTAGTAACCCAGTTTCCACACAATTCCCGCCTTGACAGCTGCGAGTATGACCCATATGCAAGTCTAGTAACAACTCTTTGATTCCTGAGTCCTCTGAGGTCAGAGGTCTGACATCTCCATGAACCAGAGAGTAGCAATGCAGGAATCTTTCCCACCCTTGTTATATCTCATTTTTTTTTAATATTCTGTTTTTAGATGCGGAAACTGAGATACTATAGTTTTTGGAGATGCAGAAGCAGGCCCTGAAGCCAGATCTTCCTGGTTCCAAAGTCCTTGTTCTCCCTCTGCTACAAGCCTGCCTTGATAGTCTCAAGCAATGAGACAGGTCAAGAGGGATGGGAAAGAGAAGAAAGGCAGCAATGGCCATCAAGACAGTAACAGAGCAGACAGGACGCGGGAAGAAAAGCACTTACCCTCACTTTCACATATTTCTAGGCAGAGTTTGGAGAGAAAGAATTAGAGAATATATGAGATTAAGTCCAGAGCAAAATGATCAGCACCTGATGTGCTAGACACCTGGCTTTGGAGGGTGTGTTAACAGCAATGGAGACCACAGCAAGGAGCGGGGGCCAGGCACAGACCAAAGCTAACTGCTCACACTCCACTGGGAAAATGAGAAGAAAATAAGATTTAGGGGTGGTGTAATTTAAGTTTTGTGCTCTTCAAAGCCCAGCTCAATTGGTGAGGCTGAGACCAGTTGGATGAGACCTCCATGAGATGTGCATGTGGCCTCAGACTAGGTCTAAGTCAAGGAGGTGCAATCCATTTTGCTGAGGTCACCATTATATCATAGGTAGCTGATGGTTACCTGTGTCTTCTCCATGGGAAGGACTTGATCCTGGTGAATTTTTCTAATAGTTTGCGCTTCTGACTTCATGGACTGCTTTAATTGTCCGGGGGGCTACAAAGAGAAAATAAGTCAAGATCCACAGGATCCTTCCAGACTCTGGCAGCTGTAACATAAGCACATGGCTCTCCTTAGGCAATGGCGGCCACGGGTGGGCACAAGGGCTGGCGGAAAGGGGCAGCACAAAATATTCTGTTTCGGATCAGAACCATGGACTCGGCAATACCTGCACTCATGAGCCCTCTCCGAGTGCCAGAGACTGGGTTCCCTCACCACTGCCCTCAGGAGGCGGAGCCACCATTGGTTTCTCTGTTTTACAGATGAGAAAACCAAAGTTCAACCGAGAGCTTTATATTTAACCCACACTTAAAATGGGTTTTGGCATGCCAACTATAAGAATCCCATAAGTACTATTGCCCTCATTTGCTAGATGGGGAAACTGAGGCACAGAGGGTTGAAATACCTTGCTCAAGCTCCCACCATTGGAAAGAAACTGAGTCAGGGTTTAAACCTGGGTTTTCTTCCAAAGCCCACGTTCTCATCACCATGGTCTGATGCTACAAGGGGCCAGTGAAGGCCATGCAGTCACCGACCAGCGGAGGTGATGACGAAGCAGAGTCTGTGGGCCCACTGGGGCCTCTGCCCTCCTCAGCCACTTCTTGCTGATGAGGCAGCAAAGCAACCCATGGGACTTCTCCGTCCTCTCTCTGTTCCCTACGCTGCAAGGAAAGTGACGTGTGTGTGCTTGCACATACAGAAGCACATGTGCTCACACTTGGGGGTCTGAGGGTGAAGGAATCGGTGGGGATGGAGGTGGGCCCTGGAAACTTCCAGCGACATCGGGGCCAAACAGCAATGACCACTGAGGGCAACTTTCCACATGCACAGGAGGGGCGGTCAGCAAGGCTGGACTCACTCACAGTGAAAGGGACCTCTGCGGCAGCTTCCCTCTTGGTGGCACTGACATTAGACACCTACACTGCTACAGCACTTAACCCAACTATGTGAACTCACCAAACGGTCTGCTTTTGTATCCAGATCATATGAAAATGATAAAAGATTCACTTTTCCAGGAGAGGTTTTACTCTACAAAAGAAATCAAAAATTTGTGTTATGGGATTTTTAATCCTTAACAACATCTAATAGATTGAAGAAACTCCTCCATAGGTGACATTTGCATTTTAATTTATACCCATTATTTTTATTTAACCATAGAAAAGAATAAAATGCCAACACATGCTAAGACATGGGTGAAAACATGCTATGTGAACCTCAAAATCAAGCTACACACCAAAGGCCACTTCTTGTATGATTCATTTACATGAAGTATCCAAATAAGTCAATCCATAGAAATGGAGCACACATCGATGGCTGCCAAGTTGAGGGGAACGGAGGAAGACTGTTAATGGGCATAGCTTTTCTTTTGGGGTGATAAAAATGTTTTAGAATTAGGTAGAATAAAATGGTGTGACAGTGTGAATATACTAAATGTCACTAAGCCGCACAATTTAAAATTGCAATTTATATTCTGAATCTCTTCTCATTTAAAAAAAAAAAACAACGCTAAAAAACGAAGTACACACATTTGGTGCCCTACTTTCTCCCCCAGATCACACAGGCATAAGTGGGTGATACCTGAGCCAAGAGGGTGTCATAATCTATATTGTCTATCCCACTATTAGAGAATTCCTTGAGGTTGTTTTTTCCTTCCTCATTCAGAAGAACAATGCCACCAAGTTTTATATCCAGACGTTCAAGTCGATTGTTTATGCTGTCAGTATGCTGATGAAACAAGACGTGGAAACCAAGCCATTACTCTCCAAGCATGTCAAGTACTTAATGCTTTAAAAGGGCAATAAAACTATGCAAGAATATACATACATACATATACACACTTACATATGTCTGTTTACACATACAGACACGGTATATATTCATACATGGGTGTGTATTTATATCTATTATTTGACTGGGATTTCTTCCTCCCCTGCCTCCATGGCTTCTTATATCCTGTGGTAAGCACTTTTCAAGTACAAAGTAAAATAAGATCTCATCTCCCTGTCAAAAAGACCTCAAAAGGAAGAGGCTGTGTCATAAGAGGGGCACAAGAATTCCATTAGGGCACCAAGGAGAGAGGAGTTCAAGAAAAGAGGCTGGGAGCACAGAGAGTAGAGAGGAGGTGGCTTTGGAGCACCCAGGCTTGACAAACAGAGATGCTGACAGGGACAGGTGGGCAGGCATTCTAGGGAAGAGACCGCCTTGCTCTAGAGCTGGGCAAGAGAAAGACATGGGAGACGTCTTCTGGGAAACAGTGTTTAGTTACTTGGGCAAAGGTCATGGGAATGCGGTGGTTGACCTGGGGTTGACTTAGTAGCCAATCAGTAGTTTCAGAAGTCAGGGAGTGCCTCAGTGTCCCAGTGACACTCTCAACTGCTACCCAGCACAGCACAAGGAAAATGGACCATGGCATGATGGGCAAAGGGGAAGAGGACACCTAATTAGGATTTGGTGACAAAATCACATTTTATTTATGGACAATAAGCAATATTTAGGGAAGAGAATCAAAACAAAATTCATATGCAGGTTTTGAATTAAAGCTCTTTACATTTGAAAACTGTCAGGTCATCATGACCCCATTGGTCTCTCTACTGGCCTGCCAGAGCTGCAGGACTTGGTGAATGCCTCTTCCTTAATTCTGCCTGGAATCTGCTCTCGTGCTGGAAGCCCAAAAGTAAGAGGACGACATTCTTTCCTGCACAACCAAGAAGGCCAGAGGAGGCGTCCAGGCACAGGGGAGTGGAAGGGTCTGGCCAACAGCACTCCAGACTGGGGCAGTGGGACTCTATTCCTCTTTCTTCTGACCAGCATGCTCTGGAATGGCGTTTTCTTTGAGTCTTAATTGTCAAGACTAGGGCATGGGCTAAAGCAAAATAGGAGGGAAAGTCATTCTATCTGGCTTGCTTCCATCCTTCCTTCTTGCCATGGTTCAGCAGAGACGACCCTGCAGTCCTGGGGCCACAGTGTGATCATAAGGAATAAGGATGGTGAGGACTGTTCCTCCCAATCCTAGGACCTGTCAGACAAGGGGTGATGGTCTTGGAGAACCAGCCTCCCTGGGAAGCAAGTGGGGGTTGCTTTCATAGGAATATCTACGTTGAGTGAAGTGGAATCTCTCCCTGGGACATGTCCTAAGTGAGGCCTCTTGGGAGGCTCTTGCATAAAAAAATCAAAGACCTCACACTGCAAGAAAGACAACTGGTTGGGGGTGAGAAAATGTTTTGAACTTGATAAAGGTGAAGATTGCCTAACACCGAACATATTAAATGTCCCTTTAAAGTGGCTTGTTTTATCTTTTGCAGATTTCACAGCAATTTTAACAAAAAGAAGGAAAAACAATTGGATTTAGTAAAACAATGTGTCAGGTCCAGAACTGGTTTCTAAGGACTCACCTTGTGAATGTTGAGACTCTCGCTGATATTGAAGCGGTTCTCGAGTTGAAGTGTGGAATAAATTCCTCTGTTGTTTTTGCAATCGCTGTGGGAGCAAACATAGAAATCACGACCCAGAAAAGCAGCATGGTGACCTCAGTCCATATCTGAGAGTGAGGAGGGAAGTTAACTGTTTCTTGCTGTGCAATCTGTGACTAAGTGGGTTCAGGTTATCACCCATAGCCACGTGAATGGCTGGCACCTGCCACTCCTGACTTATTTTCTTTTGTTAACAGTCCAAATTTTGGAACAGATACAATAGCACTGATGAATGTGTCCTTGCACCTGTCTCCTTTACACTGTTGTCTGTACTGCTGTGGACAAATTTACAAATTGGGAAGAAATAAATTCTCATGAAAAAAATACAAAAATAATACTCACTAGAAAGAGGTGCATTGTAAAGTGCATCATGGGCTTTATTAAAAGATTCTATCAAGTCCCTGTCAAGAATATTTCCCCTTCCTATTTCCAGGTCTGGGCTATATTGATTGACTAAACATATGCTTTGACATCTATTCTAATGGTGAGAACCCACAGACATCCAGACTTTTGGTGCTGTTTGCCCATAAAATTAATCTGGTCACCTGGGTGAAATGTCCTCAGCTCTCCATGCTTCAATCCCATCTCTAAAATGGGGAAGTGCTTATCTAACTGAGCTAAGGATAGGGCTGGTAGGATTCATATTCCTGCCACACAGAGAGTCACATAATAGGGAAGTGTCTTCCTTGCCACAAGAGCCAATGCCTTCTGCCCCTGCAGGATGCCATGAGCAGCAATTTGCCCACATTCCTAGGAAGTGTGATACCTGCTCCAACAACCAGGTGGTGCTGTTGGAACCCAGAGCTCCATGCACCAACAAAGGTAATATTGCAGAGTTCTGCAAGAGCCGGTCACAAATTGCTGCATGCCAGCTAAGATGCTAGGCCTTGCCTCCCAGCCTGGGGATGGTGAGCAGGCTGAATTGTGCACAGAGGCTCCAATGGGTTGATAATGTCTGCTTAGAGTTTGCTATTGAGAAAGACCCTGAGACTCCCTGGGTTAAGCTGAAGAGTATAAACTGATTAACAATCTGAGTACAGGTTGAGAGGGGTGAATGCATGCACCACTTGTTTGTGACCTCAGCTGGTGGCACTGTGGAGCTGCTGACATTAAGGCGGGAAGTGATCTGTTTGGTTGGGTCACATCACATTCCCAGACACTTGCAGGATGAAATGGGAAGCTGCAAGCAAGAAGAGGAGACGGATTTAAGGAAGATTTAGAAGGTCAATTCAACTCACTCGGCTATGATCTCACTGCCAAGGAGAGGGTGTCCCCCTCTTTGGAGGTGCAAAGAGGCAAATGACAAAAAGGTTGAAAAAAACAAAAAGGGCTGGGCGCAGTGGCACATGACTGTCATCTCAGCAGTTCAGGAGGCTGAGGCAGGAGAACCACAAATTCAAAGCCAGCCTCAGGACTGGGGTTGTGGCTCAGAGGTAGAGCACCTGTCTAGCACACATGAGGCACTGGGTTCGATCCCTGGCACCACGTAAAAAAATAAAATAAAATAAAGGTATTGTGTCCATCCACAACTAAAAAAAATTAATAATAATAAAAAAAAACCAGCCAGCCTCAGCAACTTGTTGAGACCCAAAGCAACTTAGTGAGACCTTGTCTCAAAATTAGTAAATAAATAAAAAAGGGCTAGGGATGTGGCTCTGTGGTTAAGCACCCCTGGGTTGAGTCTCTGGTACCCCTCCCCCCAAAAAAAGTTTTCCATTATGCAGGAGAACAATTTGTGGCACGTCACCACAGCAGCAAGTAAAACCCTAAAGATTCCAGAAGGTTTTAAAGGTTTAGAGAAGTCTGTGTATCAGACAGGAGCTTAAATGTGCTGATGAACAATCATAAGTAAGAACAGGTATTTTGCCATGATTTGTTCTGTTTATGTGGTGCTGGGGATTAAACCCAAGGTCTCGCATGCTAGGTAAGGGCTCTCCCACTGAGCCACACCCACGCCTGTTGTCATGTCTTTATAAAGTGTCAGGTACTGTTCTAATTTCATGTATTTCACTGGACCCCAAAAGACCCAAGGTGAGATTTCTGTTGTCATGATCCCTACTGAATGGAGAGGAAGTAGAATTGCTCAAGGTCACAGGGCCCCCAGCTGCAGAGAAAGGATGGGAGCCTAGGTGGCCTCACTGCAGGACCAGCCCTGTACCTGCATTGTTGTTGTTGTTGTTGTTGTTGTTGTTATTATTATTTTGGTACCAGGGATCGAACTCAGGGGCCCTTGACCACTGAGCCACACCCCCAGTCATTTTTTCTATTTTTTTTTAGAGACAGAGTAGTCTCACTGAGTTGCTTAGTGCCTTACTTTTTGCTGAGGCTGGCTTTGAACTCATGATCCTCCTGCCTCAGCCTCTCAACCGCACCCAGTCTTGCATTGTTATTATCACAGCTGTGATTTGGACACATTCACTGATTCTCACAGGTTCCTGTTAATGCAACATAGGGTCACCTTCTCCAGGGAACCCCAAAGATACCTGGAGATAAGGGCCTTAGGCATCATCATCTCCAGGTTTCAAAGGCTTTCAGGGAAGAATTCTCTTTGGGGCCTCATTTCTACAATCTCTTTGCTAAGTCTAGAGGACAGCTTAGCTCTGAAACTGAAAAGCCTTATGAGTAAGGTAAAAAAAAACAGATTGAAAGCAAAATTCTTATCTGAAAAAAAAATTTAAATAGCAAAACATACAATGCAATTATTGGTACCTGTAAATTTGTTCAAAAGTGAGCTCAATATCTGGTTTTTGAAGAACCATGCCAGAGATGTAGTATTTCCATTCCTTGTTTAGTAAGTAGGGGGTGTCCAAAATCTAGAAAAAGTGTTAAATTTTTTTATATTAACATGCATACAAATATCAAAATGAATATTCTCTAAATTATTTTTAAGATTTTTTTATATCACAATATTTCTCTTTAATCTCCAGCCTGAAACTAGAAAATAATAGTGTAACTGGAATAAATCAATTGACCACAGCCTTGATAAAAATTATGAAAACTACTTTTTTTGAGAACTCAAATTTATTTAGTAAACACATTAGAAATGAGAGTAAAATAGACCATTTGATTGAAACTAGCCAATATAAAGTCATAAAGCGGGGACACAGCTTCTTCACGACTTCCCTCTGGACACAGTAAATGAAGACTCACATGCCTTCTGACTCTGGACCACATATATTTATGTGCATGGCCAGGTATTTGCCTGGTAAGAGCAGGGTAAGAGGATCCCTTACCTGAAATGTTTGGGACCAGAAATTGTTTCAGTTTCAGATTGTTTTTTGACTTTGGAATATCTGTGTGTACAAAATGGGGATGGAACACAAGTCTAAACACAGAATTTACTTGTTTTACATACTCCTTGTACACAGAGTCTGAGAATAATTTTTACAATAGGTTCAATGACTTTGTACATGAAAAGTTTCATGGTGTAAAATTTTCCCCTTGTCAAATTTTGGATTTTGGAGTTTTAGATTGGGGATGCTCAATCTGAATAAATGATTTTAAAATATCCTCTAATTTTAAAGAATTACGCTAAAGGATTCAACACTGCACAGGAGATAATAAATCCTGGTTTGATGTCTTGTTATTTTTTATTAAGAAGCCAAATGGAGATAATGTGATCATCAATCAACTCAATTTAACTTCTCTTGACTAACTGAACTGCCAAAACACCAATGACAAGTGGCTGCCTTTGTAGTCATTTACTGATTTCATCTCACCTGATTTGAGATGAAAAATAGACATACAATTGAAGAAGGAAATAAAATTGTATTTTAAAAATCAGAATTGGCCCATACTTAAAAAAAAAAAAATCAGTCTGGAGAAAAACACTGGGAAGTCTAAGTTAGAAGCCAGACAAAGGTATATACAAAACCTTATTAGTAAAAAAAAAAAAAAAAAAAAAACAATAAA